>NW_026044066.1:0-113000 GCF_937001465.1 Orcinus orca | reverse complement strand
GGGGGAGCGTACGTGTGAGGGCGCGGGTGAGTGTCAGCGTACGAGTTAGGTTTAGGGGACGGGTGAGGGTCAGGCTTCGGGGAAGGGTTAGGGTTAGGGTTCGGGCTAGGGTTAGGGTTAGGGGACGGGGACGGTTTAGGGTCCAGGTGAGGGTATGACAACGCTTTAGGGGGAGCGTATGTGTGAGAGCGCGGGTGAGAGTCAGCGTACGGGTTAGGATTAGGGGACGGGTGAGGGTCAGGCTTCGGGGAAGGGTTAGGGTTAGGGTTCGAGCTAGGGTTAGGGTTAGGTGTCGGGGACGGTTTAGGGTCCAGGTGAGGGTACGACAACGCTTTAGGGGGAGCGTACGTGTGAGGGCGCGGGTGAGTGTCAGCGTACGGGTTAGGATTAGGGGACGGGTGAGGGTCAGGCTTCGGGGAAGGGTTAGGGTTAGGGTTCGGGCTAGGGTTAGGGTTAGGGGACGGGGACGGTTTAGGGTCCAGGTGAGGGTACGACAACGCTTTAGGGGGAGCGTACGTGTGAGGGCGCGGGTGAGTGTCAGCGTACGGGTTAGGATTAGGGGACGGGTGAGGGTCAGGCTTCGGGGAAGGGTTAGGGTTAGGGTTCGGGCTAGGGTTAGGGTTAGGGGACGGGGACGGTTTAGGGTCCAGGTGAGGGTACGACAACGCTTTAGTGGGAGCGTACGTGTGAGGGCGAGGGTGAGTGTCAGCGTACGGGTTAGGATTAGGAGACGGGTGAGGGTCAGGCTTCGGGGAAGGGTTAGGGTTAGGCTTCGGGCTAGGGTTAGGGTTAGGGGACGGGGACGGTTTAGGGTCCAGGTGAGGGTACGACAACGCTTTAGGGGGAGCGTATGTGTGAGGGCGCGGGTGAGTGTCAGCGTACGGGTTAGGATTAGGGGACGGGTGAGGGTCAGGCTTCGGGGAAGGGTTAGGGTTAGGGTTCGGGCTAGGGTTAGGGTTAGGGGACGGGGACGGTTTAGGGTCCAGGTGAGGGTACGACAACGCTTTAGGGGGAGCGTATGTGTGAGGGCGCGGGTGAGTGTCAGCGTACGGGTTAGGATTAGGGGACGGGTGAGGGTCAGGCTTCGGGGAAGGGTTAGGGTTAGGGTTCGGGCTAGGGTTAGGGTTAGGGGACGGGGACGGTTTAGGGTCCAGGTGAGGGTACGACAACGCTTTAGGGGGATCGTACGTGTGAGGGCGCGGGTGAGTGTCAGCGTACGGGTTAGGATTAGGGGACGGGTGAGGGTCAGGCTTCGGGGAAGGGTTAGGGTTAGGGTTCGGGCTACGGTTAGGCTTAGGGGACGGGGACGGTTTAGGGTCCAGGTGAGGGTACGACAACGCTTTAGGGGGAGCGTACGTGTGAGGGTGCGGTTGAGTGTCAGCGTACGGGTTAGGATTAGGGTACGGGTGAGGGTCAGGCTTCGGGGAAGGGTTAGGGTTAGGGTTCGGGCAAGGGTTAGGGTTAGGGGACGGGGACGGTTTAGGGTCCAGGTGAGGGTACGACAACGCTTTAGGGGGAGCGTACGTGTGAGGGCGCGGGTGAGTGTCAGCGTACGGGTTAGGATTAGGGGACAGGTGAGGGTCAGGCTTCGGGGAAGAGTTAGGGTTAGGGTTCGGGCTAGGGTTCGGGTTAGGGGACGGGGACGGTTTAGGGTCCAGGTGAGGGTACGACAACGCTTTAGGGGGAGCGTACGTGTGAGGGCGCGGGTGAGTGTCAGCGTACGGGTTAGGATTAGGGGACGGGTGAGGGTCAGGCTTCGGGGAAGGGTTAGGGTTAGGGTTCGGGCTAGGGTTAGGGTTAGGGGACGGGGACGGTTTAGGGTCCAGGTGAGGGTACGACAACGCTTTAGGGGGAGCGTACGTGTGAAGGCGCGGGTGAGTGTCAGCGTACGGGTTAGGATTAGGGGACGGGTGAGGGTCAGGCTTCGGGGAAGGGTTAGGGTTAGGGTTCGGGCTAGGGTTAGGGTTAGGGGACGGGGACGGTTTAGGGTCCAGGTGAGGGTACGACAACGCTTTAGGGGGAGCGTACGTGTGAGGGCGCGGGTGAGTGTCAGCGTACGGGTTAGAATTAGGGGACGGGTGAGGGTCAGGCTTCGGGGAAGGGTTAGGGTTAGGGTTCGGGCTAGGGTTAGGCTTAGGGGACGGGGACGGTTTAGGGTCCAGGTGAGGGTACGACAACGCTTTAGGGGGAGCGTACGTGTGAGGGCGCGGGTGAGAGTCAGCGTACGGGTTAGGATTAGGGGACGGGTGAGGGTCAGGCTTCGGGGAAGTGTTAGGGTTAGGGTTCGGGCTAGGGTTAGGGTTAGGGGACGGGGACGGTTTAGGGTCCAGGTGAGGGTACGACAACGCTTTAGGGGGAGCGTACGTGTGAGGGCGCGGGTGAGTGTCAGGGTACGGGTTAGGATTAGGGGACGGGTGAGGGTCAGGCTTCGGGGAAGGGTTAGGGTTAGGGTTCGGGCTAGGGTTAGGGTTAGGGGACGGGGACGGTTTAGGGTCCAGGTGAGGGTACGACAACGCTTTAGGGGGAGCGTACGTGTGAGGACGCGGGTGAGTGTCAGCGTACGGGTTAGGATTAGGGGACGGGTGAGGGTCAGGCTTCGGGGAAGGGTTAGGGTTAGGGTTCTTGCTAGGGTTAGGCTTAGGCGACGGGGACGGTTTAGGGTCCAGGTGAGGGTACGACAACGCTTTAGGGGGAGCGTACGTGTGAGGGCGCGGGTGAGTGTCAGCGTACGGGTTAGGATTAGGGGACGGGTGAGGGTCAGGCTTCGGGGAAGGGTTAGGGTTAGGGTTCGGGCTAGGGTTAGGGTTAGGGGACGGGGACGGTTTAGGGTCCAGGTGAGGGTACGACAACGCTTTAGGGGGAGCGTACGTGTGAGGGCGCGGGTGAGTGTCAGCGTACAGGTTAGGATTAGGGGACGGGTGAGGGTCAGGCTTCGGGGAAGGGTTAGGGTTAGGGTTCTTGCTAGGGTTAGGCTTAGGGAACGGGGACGGTTTAGGGTCCAGGTGAGGGTACGACAACGCTTTAGGGGGAGCGTACGTGTGAGGGCGCGGGTGAGTGTCAGCGTACGGGTTAGGATTAGGGGACGGGTGAGGGTCAGGCTTCGGGGAAGGGTTAGGTTTAGGGTTCGGGCTAGGGTTAGGGTTAGGGGATGGGGACGGTTTAGGGTCCAGGTGAGGGTACGACAACGCTTTAGGGGGAGTGTACGTGTGAGGGCGCGGGTGAGTGTCAGCGTACGGGTTAGGATTAGGGGACGGGTGAGGGTCAGGCTTCGGGGAAGGGTTAGGGTTAGGCTTCGGGCTAGGGTTAGGGTTAGGGGACGGGGACGGTTTAGGGTCCAGGTGAGGGTACGACAACGCTTTAGGGGGAGCGTACGTGTGAGGGCGCTGGTGAGAGTCAGCGTATGGGTTAGCATTAGGGGACGGGTGAGGGTCAGGCTTCGGGGAAGGGTTAGGGTTAGGGTTCGGGCTAGGGTTAGGGTTAGGGGACGGGGACGGTTTAGGGTCCAGGTGAGGGTACGACAACGCTTTAGGGGAAGCATACGTGTGAGGGCGTGGGTGAGTGTCAGCGTACGGGTTAGGATTAGGGCACGGGTGAGGGTCAGGATTCGGGGAAGCGTTAGGGTTAGGGTTCGGGCTACGGTTAGGGTTAGGGGACGGGGACGGTTTAGGGTCCAGGTGAGGGTACGACAACGCTTTAGGGGGAGCGTACGTGTGAGGGCGTGGGTGAGTGTCAGCGTACGGTTTAGGATTAGGGGACGGGTGAGGGTCAGGCTTCGGGGAAGGGTTAGGGTTAGGGTTCGGGCTAGGGTTAGGGTTAGGGGACGGGGATGGTTTAGGGTGCAGGTGAGTGTACGACAACGCTTTTGGGGGAGCGTACGTGTGAGGGCGCGGGTGAGTGTCAGCGTACGGGTTAGGATTAGGGGACGGGTGAGGGTCAGGCTTCGGGGAAGGGTTAGGGTTAGGGTTCGGGCTAGGGTTAGGGTTAGGGGACGGGGACGGTTTAGGGTCCAGCTGAGGGTACGACAACGCTTTAGGGGGAGTGTACGTGTGAGGGCGCGGGTGAGTGTCAGCGTACGGGTTAGGATTAGGGGACGGGTGAGGGTCAGGCTTCGGGGAAGGGTTAGGGTTAGGGTTCGGGCTAGGGTTAGGGTTAGGGGACGGGGACGGTTTAGGGTCCAGGTGAGGGTACGACAACGCTTTAGGGGGAGCGTACGTGTGAGGGCGCTGGTGAGAGTCAGCGTACGGGTTAGCATTAGGGGACGGGTGAGGGTCAGGCTTCGGGGAAGGGTTAGGGTTAGGGTTCGGGCTAGGGTTAGGGTTAGGGGACGGGGACGGTTTAGGGTCCAGGTGAGGGTACGACAACGCTTTAGGGGGAGCATACGTGTGAGGGCGTGGGTGAGTGTCAGCGTACGGGTTAGGATTAGGGGACGGGTGACGGTCAGGATTCGGGGAAGCGTTAGGGTTAGGGTTCGGGCTAGGGTTAGGGTTAGGGGACGGGGACGGTTTAGGGTCCAGGTGAGGGTACGACAACGCTTTAGGGGGAGCGTACGTGTGAGGGCGTGGGTGAGTGTCAGCGTACGGGTTAGGATTAGGGGACGGGTGAGGGTCAGGCTTCGGGGAAGGGTTAGGGTTAGGGTTCGGGCTAGGGTTAGGGTTAGGGGACGGGGACGGTTTAGGGTGCAGGTGAGTGTACGACAACGCTTTAGGGGGAGCGTACGTGTGAGGGCGCGGGTGAGTGTCAGCGTACGGGTTAGGATTAGGGGACGGGTGAGGGTCAGGCTTCGGGGAAGGGTTAGGGTTAGGGTTCGGGCTAGGGTTAGGGTTAGGGGACGGGGACGGTTTAGGGTCCAGGTGAGGGTACGACAACGCTTTAGGGGGAGCGTACGTGTGAGGGCGCGGGTGAGTGTCAGCGTACGGGTTAGCATTAGGGGACGGGTGAGGGTCAGGCTTCGGGGAAGGGTTAGGGTTAGGGTTCGGGCTAGGGTTAGGGTTAGGGGACGGGGACGGTTTAGGGTCCAGGTGAGGGTACGACAACGCTTCAGGGGGAGCGTACGTGTGAGGGTGCGTTTGAGTGTCAGCGTACGGGTTAGGATTAGGGTACGGGTGAGGGTCAGGCTTCGGGGAAGGGTTAGGGTTAGGGTTCGGGCTAGGGTTAGGGTTAGGGGACGGGGACGGTTTAGGGTCCAGGTGAGGGTACGACAACGCTTTCGGGGGGGCGTACGTGTGAGGGCGCGGGTGAGTGTCAGCGTACGGGTTAGGATTAGGGGACGGGTGAGGGTCAGGCTTCGGGGAAGTGTTAGGGTTAGGGTTCGGGCTAGGGTTAGGGTTACGGGACGGGGACGGTTTAGGGTCCAGGTGAGGGTACGACAACGCTTTAGGGGTAGCGTACGTGTGAAGGCGCGGGTGAGAGTCAGCGTACGGGTTAGGATAAGGGGACGGGTGAGGGTCAGGCTTCGGGGAAGGGTTAGGGTTAGGGTTCGGGCTAGGGATAGGGTTAGGGGACGGGGACGGTTTAGGGTCCAGGTGAGGTTACGACAACGCTTTAGGGGGAGCGTACGTGTGAGGGCGCGGGTGAGTGTCAGGGTACGGGTTAGGATTAGGGGACGGGTGAGGGTCAGGCTTCGGGGAAGGGTTAGGGTTAGGGTTCGGGCTAGGGTTAGGGTTAGGGGACGGGGACGGTTTAGGGTCCAGGTGAGGGTACGACAACGCTTTAGGGGGAGCGTACGTGTGAGGGCGCGGGTGAGTGTCAGCGTACGGGTTAGGATTAGGGGACGGGTGAGGGTCAGGCTTCGGGGAAGGGTTAGGGCTAGGGTTCGGGCTAGGGTTAGGGTTAGGGGACGGGGACGGTTTAGGGTCCAGGTTAGGGTACGACAACGCTTTAGGGGGAGCGTACGTGTGAGGGCGCGGCTCAGTGTCAGCGTACGGGTTAGGATTAGGGAACGGGTGAGGGTCAGGCTTCGGGGAAGGGTTAGGGTTAGGGTTCGGGCTAGGGTTAGGGTTAGGGGACGGGGACGGTTTAGGGTCCAGGTGAGGGTACGACAACGCTTTAGGGGGAGCGTACGTGTGAGGGCGCGGGTGAGTGTCAGCGTACGGGTTAGGATTAGGGGACGGGTGAGGGTCAGGCTTCGGGGAAGGTTTAGGGTTAGGGTTCGGGCTAGGGTTAGGGTTAGGGGATGGGGACGGTTTAGGGTCCAGGTGAGGGTACGACAACGCTTTAGGGGGAGCGTACGTGTGAGGGCACGGGTGAGTGTCAGCGTACGGGTTAGGATTAGGGGACGGGTGAGGGTCAGGCTTCGGGGAAGTGTTAGGGTTAGGGTTCGGGCTAGGGTTAGGGTTAGGGGACGGGGACGGTTTAGGGTCCAGGTGAGGGTACGACAACGCTTTAGGGGGAGCGTACGTGTGAGGGCGCGGGTGAGTGTCAGCGTACGGGTTAGGATTAGGGGACGGGTGAGGGTCAGGCTTCGGGGAAGGGTTAGGGTTAGGGTTCTTGCTAGGGTTAGGCTTAGGGAACGGGGACGGTTTAGGGTCCAGGTGAGGGTACGACAACGCTTTAGGGGGAGCGTACGTGTGAGGGCGCGGGTGAGTGTCAGCGTACGGGTTAGGATTAGGGGACGGGTGAGGGTCAGGCTTCGGGGAAGGGTTAGGGTTAGGGTTCGGGCTAGGGTTAGGGTTAGGGGACGGGGACGGTTTAGGGTCCAGCTGAGGGTACGACAACGCTTTAGGGGGAGTGTACGTGTGAGGGCGCGGGTGAGTGTCAGCGTACGGGTTAGGATTAGGGGACGGGTGAGGGTCAGGCTTCGGGGAAGGGTTACGGTTAGGGTTCGGGCTAGGGTTAGGGTTAGGGGACGGGGACGGTTTAGGGTCCAGGTGAGGGTACGACAACGCTTTAGGGGGAGCGTACGTGTGAGGGCGCTGGTGAGAGTCAGCGTACGGGTTAGCATTAGGGGACGGGTGAGGGTCAGGCTTCGGGGAAGGGTTAGGGTTAGGGTTCGGGCTAGGGTTAGGGTTAGGGGACGGGGACGGTTTAGGGTCCAGGTGAGGGTACGACAACGCTTTAGGGGGAGCATACGTGTGAGGGCGTGGGTGAGTGTCAGCGTACGGGTTAGGATTAGGGGACGGGTGACGGTCAGGATTCGGGGAAGCGTTAGGTTTAGGGTTCGGGCTAGGGTTAGGGTTAGGGGACGGGGACGGTTTAGGGTCCAGGTGAGGGTACGACAACGCTTTAGGGGGAGCGTACGTGTGAGGGCGTGGGTGAGTGTCAGCGTACGGGTTAGGATTAGGGGACGGGTGAGGGTCAGGCTTCGGGGAAGGGTTAGGGTTAGGGTTCGGGCTAGGGTTAGGGTTAGGGGACGGGGACGGTTTAGGGTGCAGGTGAGTGTACGACAACGCTTTAGGGGGAGCGTACGTGTGAGGGCGCGGGTGAGTGTCAGCGTACGGGTTAGGATTAGGGGACGGGTGAGGGTCAGGCTTCGGGGAAGGGTTAGGGTTAGGGTTCGGGCTAGGGTTAGGGTTAGGGGACGGGGACGGTTTAGGGTCCAGGTGAGGGTACGACAACGCTTTAGGGGGAGCGTACGTGTGAGGGCGCGGGTGAGTGTCAGCGTACGGGTTAGCATTAGGGGACGGGTGAGGGTCAGGCTTCGGGGAAGGGTTAGTGTTAGGGTTCGGGCTAGGGTTAGGGTTAGGGGACGGGGACGGTTTAGGGTCCAGGTGAGGGTACGACAATGCTTTAGGGGGAGCGTACGTGTGAGGGTGCGTTTGAGTGTCAGCGTACGGGTTAGGATTAGGGGACGGGTGAGGGTCAGGCTTCGGGGAAGGGTTAGGGTTAGGGTTCGGGCTAGGGTTAGGGTTAGGGGACGGGGACGGTTTAGGGTCCAGGTGAGGGTACGACAACGCTTTCGGGGGGGCGTACGTGTGAGGGCGCGGGTGAGTGTCAGCGTACGGGTTAGGATTAGGGGACGGGTGAGGGTCAGGCTTCGGGGAAGGGTTAGGGTTAGGGTTCGGGCTAGGGTTAGGGTTAGGGGACGGGGACGGTTTAGGGTCCAGCTGAGGGTACGACAACGCTTTAGGGGGAGTGTACGTGTGAGGGCGCGGGTGAGTGTCAGCGTACGGGTTAGGATTAGGGGACGGGTGAGGGTCAGGCTTCGGGGAAGGGTTACGGTTAGGGTTCGGGCTAGGGTTAGGGTTAGGGGACGGGGACGGTTTAGGGTCCAGGTGAGGGTACGACAACGCTTTAGGGGGAGCGTACGTGTGAGGGCGCTGGTGAGAGTCAGCGTACGGGTTAGCATTAGGGGACGGGTGAGGGTCAGGCTTCGGGGAAGGGTTAGGGTTAGGGTTCGGGCTAGGGTTAGGGTTAGGGGACGGGGACGGTTTAGGGTCCAGGTGAGGGTACGACAACGCTTTAGGGGGAGCATACGTGTGAGGGCGTGGGTGAGTGTCAGCGTACGGGTTAGGATTAGGGGACGGGTGACGGTCAGGATTCGGGGAAGCGTTAGGGTTAGGGTTCGGGCTAGGGTTAGGGTTAGGGGACGGGGACGGTTTAGGGTCCAGGTGAGGGTACGACAACGCTTTAGGGGGAGCGTACGTGTGAGGGCGTGGGTGAGTGTCAGCGTACGGGTTAGGATTAGGGGACGGGTGAGGGTCAGGCTTCGGGGAAGGGTTAGGGTTAGGGTTCGGGCTAGGGTTAGGGTTAGGGGACGGGGACGGTTTAGGGTCCAGGTGAGGGTACGACAACGCTTTAGGGGGAGCGTACGTGTGAGGGCGCGGGTGAGTGTCAGCGTACGGGTTAGCATTAGGGGACGGGTGAGGGTCAGGCTTCGGGGAAGGGTTAGTGTTAGGGTTCGGGCTAGGGTTAGGGTTAGGGGACGGGGACGGTTTAGGGTCCAGGTGAGGGTACGACAACGCTTTAGGGGGAGCGTACGTGTGAGGGTGCGTTTGAGTGTCAGCGTACGGGTTAGGATTAGGGGACGGGTGAGGGTCAGGCTTCGGGGAAGGGTTAGGGTTAGGGTTCGGGCTAGGGTTAGGGTTAGGGGACGGGGACGGTTTAGGGTCCAGGTGAGGGTACGACAACGCTTTCGGGGGGGCGTACGTGTGAGGGCGCGGGTGAGTGTCAGCGTACGGGTTAGGATTAGGGGACGGGTGAGGGTCAGGCTTCGGGGAAGGGTTAGGGTTAGGGTTCGGGCTAGGGTTAGGGTTACGGGACGGGGACGGTTTAGGGTCCAGGTGAGGGTACGACAACGCTTTAGGGGTAGCGTACGTGTGAAGGCGCGGGTGAGAGTCAGCGTACGGTTTAGGATAAGGGGACGGGTGAGGGTCAGGCTTCGGGGAAGGGTTAGGGTTAGGGTTCGGGCTAGGGTTAGGGGACGGGGACGGGGACGGTTTAGGGTCCAGGTGAGGGTACGACAACGCTTTAGGGGGAGCGTACGTGTGAGGGCGCGGGTGAGTGTCAGGGTACGGGTTAGGATTAGGGGACGGGTGAGGGTCAGGCTTCGGGGAAGGGTTAGGGTTAGGGTTCGGGCTAGGGTTAGGGTTAGGGGACGGGGACGGTTTAGGTTCCAGGTGAGGGTACGACAACGCTTTAGGGGGAGCGTACATGTGAGGGCGCGGGTGAGTGTCAGCGTACGTGTTAGGATTAGGGGACGGGTGAGGGTCAGGCTTCGGGGAAGGGTTAGGGTTAGGGTTCGGGCTAGGGTTAGGGTTAGGGGACGGGGACGGTTTAGGGTCCAGGTGAGGGTACGTCAACGCTTTAGGGGGAGCGTACGTGTGAGGGCGCGGGTGAGTGTCAGCGTACGGGTTAGGATTAGGGGACGGGTGAGGGTCAGGCTTCGGGGAAGGGTTAGGGTTAGGGTTCGGGCTAGGGTTAGGGTTAGGGGACGGGGACGGTTTAGGGTCCAGGTGAGGGTACGACAACGCTTTAGGGGGAGCGTACGTGTGAGGGCGCGGGTGAGTGTCAGCGTACGGGTTAGGATTAGGGGACGGGTGAGGGTCAGGCTTCGGGGAAGGGTTAGGGTTAGGGTTCGGGCTAGCGTTAGGGTTAGGGGACGGGGACGGTTTAGGGTCCAGGTGAGGGTACGACAACGCTTTAGGGGGAGCGTACGTGTGAGGGCGCGGGTGAGTGTCAGGGTACGGGTTAGGATTAGGGGACGGGTGAGGGTCAGGCTTCGGGGAAGGGTTAGGGTTAGGGTTCGGGCTAGGGTTAGTGTTAGGGGACGGGGACGGTTTAGGGTACAGGTGAGGGTAACACAACGCTTTAGGGGGAGCGTACGTGTGAGGGCGCGGGTGAGTGTCAGCGTACGGGTTAGGATTAGGGGACGGGTGAGGGTCAGGCTTCGGGGAACGGTTAGGGTTAGGGTTCGGGCAAGGGTTAGGGTTAGGGGACGGGGACGGTTTAGGGTCCAGGTGAGGGTACGACAAAGCTTTAGGGGGAGCGTACGTGTGAGGGCGCGGGTGAGTGTCAGCGTACGGGTTAGGATTAGGGGACGGGTGAGGGTCAGGCTTCGGGGAAGGGTTAGGGTTAGGGTTCGGGCTAGGTTGAGGGTTAGGGGACGGGGATGGTTTAGGGTCCAGGTGAGGGTACGACAACGCTTTAGGGGGAGCGTACGTGTGAGGGCGCGGGTGAGAGTCAGCATACGGTTTAGGATTAGGGGACGGGTGAGGGTCAGGCTTCGGGGAAGGGTTAGGGTTAGGGTTCGGGCTAGGGTTAGGGTTAGGGGACGGGGACGGTTTAGGGTCCAGGTGAGGGTACGACAACGCTTTAGGGGGAGCGTACGTGTGAGGGCGCGGGTGAGTGTCAGCGTACGGGTTAGGATTAGGGGACGGGTGAGGGTCAGGCTTCGGGGAAGGGTTAGGGTTAGGGTTCGGGCTAGGGTTAGGGTTAGGGGACGGGGACGGTTTAGGGTCCAGGTGAGGGTACGACAACGCTTTAGGGGGAGCGTACGTGTGAGGGCGCGGGTGAGTGTCAGCGTACGGGTTAGGATTAGGGGACGGGTGAGGGTCAGGCTTCGGGGAAGGGTTAGGGTTAGGGTTCGGGCTAGGGTTAGGGTTAGGGGACAGGGACGGTTTAGGGTCCAGGTGAGGGTACGACAACGCTTTAGGGGGAGCGTACGTGTGAGGGCGCGGGTGAGTGTCAGCGTACGGGTTAGGATTAGGGGACGGGTGAGGGTCAGGCTTCGGGGAAGGGTTAGGGTTAGGGTTCGGGCTAGGGTTAGGGTTAGGGGACGGGGACGGTTTAGGGTCCAGGTGAGGGTACGACAACGCTTTAGGGGGAGCGTACGTGTGAGGGCGCGGGTGAGTGTCAGCGTACGGTTTAGGATTAGGGGACGGGTGAGGGTCAGGCTTCGGGGAAGGGTTAGGGTTAGGGTTCGGGCTAGGGTTAGGGTTAGGGGACGGGGATGGTTTAGGGTCCAGGTGAGGGTACGACAACGCTTTAGGGGGAGCGTACGTGTGAGGGCGCGGGTGAGTGTCAGCGTACGGGTTAGGATTAGGGGACGCGTGAGGGTCAGGGTTCGGGGAAGGGTTAGGGTTAGTGTTCGGGCTAGGGTTAGGGTTAGGGGACGGGGACGGTTTAGGGTCCAGGTGAGGGTACGACAACGCTTTAGGGGGAGCGTACGTGTGAGGGCGCGGGTGAGTGTCAGCGTACGGGTTAGGATTAGGGGACGGGTGAGGGTCAGGCTTCGGGGAAGGGTTAGGGTTAGGGTACGGGCTAGGGTTAGGGTTAGGGGACGGGGACGGTTTAGGGTCCAGGTGAGGGTACGACAACGCTTTAGGGGGAGCGTACGTGTGAGGGCGCGGGTGAGTGTCAGCGTACGGGTTAGGATTAGGGGACGGTTGAGGGTCAGGCTTTGGGGAAGGGTGAGGGTTAGGGTTCGGGCTAGGGTTAGGGTTAGGGGACGGGGACGGTTTAGGGTCCAGGTGAGGGTACGACAACGCTTTACGGGGAGCGTACGTGTGAGGGCGCGGGTGAGTGTCAGCGTACGGGTTAGGATTAGGGGACGGGTGAGGGTCAGGCTTCGGGGAAGGGTTAGGGTTAGGGTTCGGGCTAGTGTTAGGGTTAGGGGACGGGGACGGTTTAGGGTCCAGGTGAGGGTACGACAACGCTTTAGGGGGAGCGTACGTGTGAGGGCGCGGGTGAGTGTCAGCGTACGGGTTAGGATTAGGGGACGGGTGAGGGTCAGGCTTCGGGGAAGGGTTAGGGTTACGGTTCGGGCTAGGGTTAGGGTTAGAGGACGGGGACGGTTTAGGGTCCAGGTGAGGGTATGACAAAGCTTTAGGGGGAGCGTACGTGTGAGGGCGCGGGTGAGTGTCAGGGTACGGGTTAGGATTAGGGGACGGGTGAGGGTCAGGCTTCGTGAAAGGGTTAGGGTTAGGGTTCGGGCTAGGGTTAGGGTTAGGGGAGGGGGACGGTTTAGGGTCCAGGTGAGGGTACGACAACGCTTTAGGGGGAGCGTACGTGTGAGGGCGCGGGTGAGTGTCAGCGTACGGGTTAGGATTAGGGGACGGGTGAGGGTCAGGCTTCGGGGAAGGGTAAGGGTTAGGGTTCGGGCTAGGGTTAGGGGACGGGGACGGGGACGGTTTAGGGTCCAGGTGAGGGTACGACAACGCTTTAGGGGGAGCGTACGTGTGAGGGCGCGGGTGAGTGTCAGCGTACGGGTTAGGATTAGGGGACGGGTGAGGGTCAGGCTTCGGGGAAGGGTTAGGGTTAGGGTTCGGGCTAGGGTTAGGGTTAGGGGACGGGGACGGTTTAGGGTCCAGGTGAGGGTACGTCAACGCTTTAGGGGGAGCGTACGTGTGAGGGCGCGGGTGAGTGTCAGCGTACGGGTTAGGATTAGGGGACGGGTGAGGGTCAGGCTTCGGGGAAGGGTTAGGGTTAGGGTTCGGGCTAGGGTTAGGGTTAGGGGACGGGGACGGTTTAGGGTCCAGGTGAGGGTACGACAACGCTTTAGGGGGAGCGTACGTGTGAGGGCGCGGGTGAGTGTCAGCGTACGGGTTAGGATTAGGGGACGGGTGAGGGTCAGGCTTCGGGGAAGTGTTAGGGTTAGGGTTCGGGCTAGGGTTAGAGTTAGGGGACGGGGACGGTTTAGGGTCCAGGTGAGGGTACGACAATGCTTTAGGGGGAGCGTACGTGTGAGGGCGCGGGTGAGTGTCAGCGTACGGGTTAGGATTAGGGGACGGGTGAGGGTCAGGCTTCGGGGAAGGGTTAGGGTTAGGGTTCGGGCTAGCGTTAGGGTTAGGGGACGGGGACGGTTTAGGGTCCAGGTGAGGGTACGACAACGCTTTAGGGGGAGCATACGTGTGAGGGCGTGGGTGAGTGTCAGGGTACGGGTTAGGATTAGGGGACGGGTGAGGGTCAGGCTTCGGGGAAGGGTTAGGGTTAGGGTTCGGGCTAGGGTTAGGGTTAGGGGACGGGGACGGTTTAGGGTACAGGTGAGGGTAACACAACGCTTTAGGGGGAGCGTACGTGTGAGGGCGCGGGTGAGTGTCAGCGTACGGGTTAGGATTAGGGGACGGGTGAGGGTCAGGCTTCGGGGAACGGTTAGGGTTAGGGTTCGGGCAAGGGTTAGGGTTAGGGGACGGGGACGGTTTAGGGTCCAGGTGAGGGTACGACAAAGCTTTAGGGGGAGCGTACGTGTGAGGGCGCGGGTGAGTGTCAGCGTACGGGTTAGGATTAGGGGACGGGTGAGGGTCAGGCTTCGGGGAAGGGTTAGGGTTAGGGTTCGGGCTAGGTTGAGGGTTAGGGGACGGGGATGGTTTAGGGTCCAGGTGAGGGTACGACAACGCTTTAGGGGGAGCGTACGTGTGAGGGCGCGGGTGAGAGTCAGCATACGGTTTAGGATTAGGGGACGGGTGAGGGTCAGGCTTCGGGGAAGGGTTAGGGTTAGGGTTCGGGCTAGGGTTAGGGTTAGGGGACGGGGACGGTTTAGGGTCCAGGTGAGGGTACGACAACGCTTTAGGGGGAGCGTACGTGTGAGGGCGCGGGTGAGTGTCAGCGTACGGGTTAGGATTAGGGGACGGGTGAGGGTCAGGCTTCGGGGAAGGGTTAGGGTTAGGGTTCGGGCTAGGGTTAGGGTTAGGGGACGGGGACGGTTTAGGGTCCAGGTGAGGGTACGACAACGCTTTAGGGGGAGCGTACGTGTGAGGGCGCGGGTGAGTGTCAGCGTACGGGTTAGGATTAGGGGACGGGTGAGGGTCAGGCTTCGGGGAAGGGTTAGGGTTAGGGTTCGGGCTAGGGTTAGGGTTAGGGGACGGGGACGGTTTAGGGTCCAGGTGAGGGTACGACAACGCTTTAGGGGGAGCGTACGTGTGAGGGCGCGGGTGAGTGTCAGCGTACGGGTTAGGATTAGGGGACGGGTGAGGGTCAGGCTTCGGGGAAGGGTTAGGGTTAGGGTTCGGGCTAGGGTTAGGGTTAGGGGACGGGGACGGTTTAGGGTCCAGGTGAGGGTACGACAACGCTTTAGGGGGAGCGTACGTGTGAGGGCGCGGGTGAGTGTCAGCGTACGGTTTAGGATTAGGGGACGGGTGAGGGTCAGGCTTCGGGGAAGGGTTAGGGTTAGGGTTCGGGCTAGGGTTAGGGTTAGGGGACGGGGATGGTTTAGGGTCCAGGTGAGGGTACGACAACGCTTTAGGGGGAGCGTACGTGTGAGGGCGCGGGTGAGTGTCAGCGTACGGGTTAGGATTAGGGGACGCGTGAGGGTCAGGTTTCGGGGAAGGGTTAGGGTTAGTGTTCGGGCTAGGGTTAGGGTTAGGGGACGGGGACGGTTTAGGGTCCAGGTGAGGGTACGACAACGCTTTAGGGGGAGCGTACGTGTGAGGGCGCGGGTGAGTGTCAGCGTACGGGTTAGGATTAGGGGACGGGTGAGGGTCAGGCTTCGGGGAAGGGTTAGGGTTAGGGTACGGGCTAGGGTTAGGGTTAGGGGACGGGGACGGTTTAGGGTCCAGGTGAGGGTACGACAACGCTTTAGGGGGAGCGTACGTGTGAGGGCGCGGGTGAGTGTCAGCGTACGGGTTAGGATTAGGGGACGGTTGAGGGTCAGGCTTTGGGGAAGGGTGAGGGTTAGGGTTCGGGCTAGGGTTAGGGTTAGGGGACGGGGACGGTTTAGGGTCCAGGTGAGGGTACGACAACGCTTTACGGGGAGCGTACGTGTGAGGGCGCGGGTGAGTGTCAGCGTACGGGTTAGGATTAGGGGACGGGTGAGGGTCAGGCTTCGGGGAAGGGTTAGGGTTAGGGTTCGGGCTAGTGTTAGGGTTAGGGGACGGGGACGGTTTAGGGTCCAGGTGAGGGTACGACAACGCTTTAGGGGGAGCGTACGTGTGAGGGCGCGGGTGAGTGTCAGCGTACGGGTTAGGATTAGGGGACGGGTGAGGGTCAGGCTTCGGGGAAGGGTTAGGGTTACGGTTCGGGCTAGGGTTAGGGTTAGAGGACGGGGACGGTTTAGGGTCCAGGTAAGGGTATGACAAAGCTTTAGGGGGAGCGTACGTGTGAGGGCGCGGGTGAGTGTCAGGGTACGGGTTAGGATTAGGGGACGGGTGAGGGTCAGGCTTCGTGAAAGGGTTAGGGTTAGGGTTCGGGCTAGGGTTAGGGTTAGGGGAGGGGGACGGTTTAGGGTCCAGGTGAGGGTACGACAACGCTTTAGGGGGAGCGTACGTGTGAGGGCGCGGGTGAGTGTCAGCGTACGGGTTAGGATTAGGGGACGGGTGAGGGTCAGGCTTCGGGGAAGGGTAAGGGTTAGGGTTCGGGCTAGGGTTAGGGGACGGGGACGGGGACGGTTTAGGGTCCAGGTGAGGGTACGACAACGCTTTAGGGGGAGCGTACGTGTGAGGGCGCGGGTGAGTGTCAGCGTACGGGTTAGGATTAGGGGACGGGTGAGGGTCAGGCTTCGGGGAAGGGTTAGGGTTAGGGTTCGGGCTAGGGTTAGGGTTAGGGGACGGGGACGGTTTAGGGTCCAGGTGAGGGTACGACAACGCTTTAGGGGGAGCGTACGTGTGAGGGCGCGGGTGAGTGTCAGCGTACGTGTTAGGATTAGGGGACGGGTGAGGGTCAGGCTTCGGGGAAGGGTTAGGGTTAGGGTTCGGGCTAGGGTTAGGGTTAGGGGACGGGGACGGTTTAGGGTCCAGGTGAGGGTACGTCAACGCTTTAGGGGGAGCGTACGTGTGAGGGCGCGGGTGAGTGTCAGCGTACGGGTTAGGATTAGGGGACGGGTGAGGGTCAGGCTTCGGGGAAGGGTTAGGGTTAGGGTTCGGGCTAGGGTTAGGGTTAGGGGACGGGGACGGTTTAGGGTCCAGGTGAGGGTACGACAACGCTTTAGGGGGAGCGTACGTGTGAGGGCGCGGGTGAGTGTCAGCGTACGGGTTAGGATTAGGGGACGGGTGAGGGTCAGGCTTCGGGGAAGGGTTAGGGTTAGGGTTCGGGCTAGGGTTAGGGTTAGGGGACGGGGACGGTTTAGGGTCCAGGTGAGGGTACGACAACGCTTTAGGGGGAGCGTACGTGTGAGGGCGCGGGTGAGTGTCAGCGTACGGGTTAGGATTAGGGGACGGGTGAGGGTCAGGCTTCGGGGAAGGGTTAGGGTTAGGGTTCGGGCTAGGGTTAGGGTTAGGGGACGGGGACGGTTTAGGGTCCAGGTGAGGGTACGACAACGCTTTAGGGGGAGCGTACGTGTGAGGGCGCGGGTGAGTGTCAGCGTACGGGTTAGGATTAGGGGACGGGTGAGGGTCAGGCTTCGGGGAAGGGTTAGGGTTAGGGTTCGGGCTAGGGTTAGGGTTAGGGGACGGGGACGGTTTAGGGTCCAGGTGAGGGTACGACAACGCTTTAGGGGGAGCGTACGTGTGAGGGCGCGGGTGAGTGTCAGCGTACGGGTTAGGATTAGGGGACGGGTGAGGGTCAGGCTTCGGGGAAGGGTTAGGGTTAGGGTTCGGGCTAGGGTTAGGGTTAGGGGACGGGGACGGTTTAGGGTCCAGGTGAGGGTACGACAACGCTTTAGGGGGAGCGTACGTGTGAGGGCGCGGGTGAGTGTCAGCGTACGGGTTAGGATTAGGGGACGGGTGAGGGTCAGGCTTCGGGGAAGGGTTAGGGTTAGGGTTCGGGCTAGGGTTAGGGTTAGGGGACGGGGACGGTTTAGGGTCCAGGTGAGGGTACGACAACGCTTTAGGGGGAGCGTACGTGTGAGGGCGCGGGTGAGTGTCAGCGTACGGGTTAGGATTAGGGGACGGGTGAGTGTTAGGCTTCGGGGAAGGGTTAGGGTTAGGGTTCGAGCTAGGGTTAGGGTTAGGGGACGGGGACGGTTTAGGGTCCAGGTGAGGGTACGACAACGCTTTAGGGGGAGCGTACGTGTGAGGGCGCGGGTGAGTGTCAGCGTACGGGTTAGGATTAGGGGACGGGTGAGGGTCAGGCTTCGGGGAAGGGTTAGGGTTAGGGTTCGGGCTAGGGTTAGGGTTAGGGGACGGGGACGGTTTAGGGTCCAGGTGAGGGTACGACAACGCTTTAGGGGGAGCGTACGTGTGAGGGCGCGGGTGAGTGTCAGCGTACGGGTTAGGATTAGGGGACGGGTGAGTGTTAGGCTTCGGGGAAGGGTTAGGGTTAGGGTTCGGGCTAGGGTTAGGGTTAGGGGACGGGGACGGTTTAGGGTCCAGGTGAGGGTACGACAACGCTTTAGGGGGAGCGTACGTGTGAGGGCGCGGGTGAGTGTCAGCGTACGGGTTAGGATTAGGGGACGGGTGAGGGTCAGGCTTCGGGGAAGGGTTAGGGTTAGGGTTCGGGCTAGGGTTAGGGTTAGGGGACGGGGACGGTTTAGGGTCCAGGTGAGGGTACGACAACGCTTTAGGGGGAGCGTACGTGTGAGGGCGCGGGTGAGTGTCAGCGTACGGGTTAGGATTAGGGGACGGGTGAGGGTCAGGCTTCGGGGAAGGGTTAGGGTTAGGGTTCGGGCTAGGGTTAGGGTTAGGGGCCGGGGAAGGTTTAGGGCCCAGGTGAGGGTACGACAACGCTTTAGCGGGAGCGTACGTGTGAGGGCGCGGGTGAGTGTCAGCGTACGGGTTAGGATTAGGGGACGGGTGAGGGTCAGGCTTCGGGGAAGGGTTAGGGTTAGGGTTCGGGCTAGGGTTAGGGTTAGGGGACGGGGACGGTTTAGGGTCCAGGTGAGGGTACGACAACGCTTTAGGGGGAGCGTACGTGTGAGGGCGCGGGTGAGTGTCAGCGTACGGGTTAGGATTAGGGGACGCGTGAGGGTCAGGGTTCGGGGAAGGGTTAGGGTTAGTGTTCGGGCTAGGGTTAGGGTTAGGGGACGGGGACGGTTTAGGGTCCAGGTGAGGGTACGACAACGCTTTAGGGGGAGCGTACGTGTGAGGGCGCGGGTGAGTGTCAGCGTACGGGTTAGGATTAGGGGAAGGGTGAGGGTCAGGCTTCGGGGAAGGGTTAGGGTTAGGGTTCGGGCTAGGGTTAGGGTTAGGGGACGGGGACGGTTTAGGGTCCAGGTGAGGGTACGACAACGCTTTAGGGGGAGCGTACGTGTGAGGGCGCGGGTGAGTGTCAGCGTACGGGTTAGGATTAGGGGACGGGTGAGGGTCAGGCTTCGGGGAAGGGTTAGGGTTAGGGTTCGGGCTAGGGTTAGGGTTAGGGGACGGGGACGGTTTAGGGTCCAGGTGAGGGTACGACAACGCTTTAGGGGGAGCGTACGTGTGAGGGCGCGGGTGAGTGTCAGCGTACGGGTTAGGATTAGGGGACGGGTGAGGGTCAGGCTTCGGGGAAGGGTTAGGGTTAGGGTTCGGGGTAGGGTTAGGGTTAGGGGACGGGGACGGTTTAGGGTCCAGGTGAGGGTACGACAACGCTTTAGGGGGAGCGTACGTGTGAGGGCGCGGGTGAGTGTCAGCGTACGGGTTAGGATTAGGGGACGGGTGAGGGTCAGGCTTCGGGGAAGGGTTAGGGTTAGGGTTCGGGCTAGGGTTAGGGTTAGGGGACGGGGACGGTTTAGGGTCCAGGTGAGGGTACGACAACGCTTTAGGGGGAGCGTACGTGTGAGGGCGCGGGTGAGTGTCAGCGTACGGGTTAGGATTAGGGGACGGGTGAGTGTTAGGCTTCGGGGAAGGGTTAGGGTTAGGGTTCGGGCTAGGGTTAGGGTTAGGGGACGGGGACGGTTTAGGGTCCAGGTGAGGGTACGACAACGCTTTAGGGGGAGCGTACGTGTGAGGGCGCGGGTGAGTGTCAGCGTACGGGTTAGGATTAGGGGACGGGTGAGGGTCAGGCTTCGGGGAAGGGTTAGGGTTAGGGTTCGGGCTAGGGTTAGGGTTAGGGGACGGGGACGGTTTAGGGTCCAGGTGAGGGTACGACAACGCTTTAGGGGGAGCGTACGTGTGAGGGCGCGGGTGAGTGTCAGCGTACGGGTTAGGATTAGGGGACGGGTGAGGGTCAGGCTTCGGGGAAGGGTTAGGGTTAGGGTTCGGGCTAGGGTTAGGGTTAGGGGCCGGGGAAGGTTTAGGGCCCAGGTGAGGGTACGACAACGCTTTAGCGGGAGCGTACGTGTGAGGGCGCGGGTGAGTGTCAGCGTACGGGTTAGGATTAGGGGACGGGTGAGGGTCAGGCTTCGGGGAAGGGTTAGGGTTAGGGTTCGGGCTAGGGTTAGGGTTAGGGGACGGGGACGGTTTAGGGTCCAGGTGAGGGTACGACAACGCTTTAGGGGGAGCGTACGTGTGAGGGCGCGGGTGAGTGTCAGCGTACGGGTTAGGATTAGGGGACGCGTGAGGGTCAGGGTTCGGGGAAGGGTTAGGGTTAGTGTTCGGGCTAGGGTTAGGGTTAGGGGACGGGGACGGTTTAGGGTCCAGGTGAGGGTACGACAACGCTTTAGGGGGAGCGTACGTGTGAGGGCGCGGGTGAGTGTCAGCGTACGGGTTAGGATTAGGGGACGGGTGAGGGTCAGGCTTCGGGGAAGGGTTAGGGTTAGGGTTCGGGCTAGGGTTAGGGTTAGGGGACGGGGACGGTTTAGGGTCCAGGTGAGGGTACGACAACGCTTTAGGGGGAGCGTACGTGTGAGGGCGCGGGTGAGTGTCAGCGTACGGGTTAGGATTAGGGGACGGGTGAGGGTCAGGCTTCGGGGAAGGGTTAGGGTTAGGGTTCGGGCTAGGGTTAGGGTTAGGGGACGGGGACGGTTTAGGGTCCAGGTGAGGGTACGACAACGCTTTAGGGGGAGCGTACGTGTGAGGGCGCGGGTGAGTGTCAGCGTACGGGTTAGGATTAGGGGACGGGTGAGGGTCAGGCTTCGGGGAAGGGTTAGGGTTAGGGTTCGGGCTAGGGTTAGGGTTAGGGGACGGGGACGGTTTAGGGTCCAGGTGAGGGTACGACAACGCTTTAGGGGGAGCGTACGTGTGAGGGCGCGGGTGAGTGTCAGCGTACGGGTTAGGATTAGGGGACGGGTGAGGGTCAGGCTTCGGGGAAGGGTTAGGGTTAGGGTTCGGGCTAGGGTTAGGGTTAGGGGACGGGGACGGTGTAGGGTCCAGGTGAGGGTACGACAACGCTTTAGGGGGAGCGTACGTGTGAGGGCGCGGGTGAGTGTCAGCGTACGGGTTAGGATTAGGGGACGGGTGAGGGTCAGGCTTCGGGGAAGGGTTAGGGTTAGGGTTCGGGCTAGGGTTAGGGTTAGGGGACGGGGACGGTTTAGGGTCCAGGTGAGGGTACGACAATGCTTTAGGGGGAGCGTACGTGTGAGGGCGCGGGTGAGTGTCAGCGTACGGGTTAGGATTATGGGACGGGTGAGGGTCAGGCTTCGGGGAAGGGTTAGGGTTAGGGTTCGGGCTAGGGTTAGGGTTAGGGGACGGGGACGGTTTAGGGTCCAGGTGAGGGTACGACAACGCTTTAGGGGGAGCGTACGTGTGAGGGCGTGGGTGAGTGTCAGGGTACGGGTTAGGATTAGGGGACGGGTGAGGGTCAGGCTTCGGGGAAGGGTTAGGGTTAGGGTTCGGGCTAGGGTTAGGGTTAGGGGACGGGGACGGTTTAGGGTCCAGGTGAGGGTACGACAACGCTTTAGGGGGAGCGTACGTGTGAGGGCGCGGGTGAGTGTCAGCGTTCGGGTTAGGATTAGGGGACGGTTGAGGGTCAGGCTTTGGGGAAGGGTGAGGGTTAGGGTTCGGGCTAGGGTTAGGGTTAGGGGACGGGGACGGTTTAGGGTCCAGGTGAGGGTACGACAACGCTTTACGGGGAGCGTACGTGTGAGGGCGCGGGTGAGTGTCAGCGTACGGGTTAGGATTAGGGGACGGGTGAGGGTCAGGCTTCGGGGAAGGGTTAGGGTTAGGGTTCGGGCTAGGGTTAGGGTTAGGGGACGGGGACGGTTTAGGGTCCAGGTGAGGGTACGACAACGCTTTAGGGGGAGCGTACGTGTCAGGGCGCGGGTGAGTGTCAGCGTACGGGTTAGGATTAGGGGACGGGTGAGGGTCAGGCTTCGGGGAAGGGTTAGGGTTACGGTTCGGGCTAGGGTTAGGGTTAGAGGACGGGGACGGTTTAGGGTCCAGGTGAGGGTATGACAACGCTTTAGGGGGAGCGTACGTGTGAGGGCGCGGGTGAGTGTCAGGGTACGGGTTAGGATTAGGGGACGGGTGAGGGTCAGGATTCGGGGAAGGGTTAGGGTTAGGGTTCGGGCTAGGGTTAGGGTTAGGGGAGGGGGACGGTTTAGGGTCCAGGTGAGGGTACGACAACGCTTTAGGGGGAGCGTACGTGTGAGGGCGCGGGTGAGTGTCAGCGTACGGGTTAGGATTAGGGGACGGGTGAGGGTCAGGCTTCGGGGAAGGGTAAGGGTTAGGGTTCGGGCTAGGGTTAGGGGACGGGGACGGGGACGGTTTAGGGTCCAGGTGAGGGTACGACAACGCTTTAGGGGGAGCGTACGTGTGAGGGCGCGGGTGAGTGTCAGCGTACGGGTTAGGATTAGGGGACGGGTGAGGGTCAGGCTTCGGGGAAGGGTTAGGGTTAGGGTTCGGGCTAGGGTTAGGGTTAGGGGACGGGGACGGTTTAGGGTCCAGGTGAGCGTACGACAACGCTTTAGGGGGAGCGTACGTGTGAGGGCGCGGGTGAGTGTCAGCGTACGTGTTAGGATTAGGGGACGGGTGAGGGTCAGGCTTCGGGGAAGGGTTAGGGTTAGGGTTCGGGCTAGGGTTAGGGTTAGGGGACGGGGACGGTTTAGGGTCCAGGTGAGGGTACGTCAACGCTTTAGGGGGAGCGTACGTGTGAGGGCGCGGGTGAGTGTCAGCGTACGGGTTAGGATTAGGGGATGGGTGAGGGTCAGGCTTCGGGGAAGGGTTAGGGTTAGGGTTCGGGCTAGGGTTAGGGTTAGGGGACGGGGACGGTTTAGGGTCCAGGTGAGGGTACGACAACGCTTTAGGGGGAGCGTACGTGTGAGGGCGCGGGTGAGTGTCAGCGTACGGGTTAGGATTAGGGGACGGGTGAGGGTCAGGCTTCGGGGAAGGGTTAGGGTTAGGGTTCGGGCTAGGGTTAGGGTTAGGGGACGGGGACGGTTTAGGGTCCAGGTGAGGGTACGACAACGCTTTAGGGGGAGCGTACGTGTGAGGGCGCGGGTGAGTGTCAGCGTACGGGTTAGGATTAGGGGACGGGTGAGGGTCAGGCTTCGGGGAAGTGTTAGGGTTAGGGTTCGGGCTAGGGTTAGGGTTAGGGGACAGGGACGGTTTAGGGTCCAGGTGAGGGTACGAGAACGCTTTAGGGGGAGTGTACGTGTGAGGGCGCGGGTGAGTGTCAGCGTACGGGTTAGGATTAGGGGACGGGTGAGGGTCAGGCTTGGGGAAGGGTTAGGGTTAGGGTTCGGGCTAGGGTTAGGGTTAGGGGACGGGGACGGTTTAGGGTCCAGGTGAGGGTACGACAACGCTTTAGGGGGAGCGTACGTGTGAGGGCGCGGGTGAGTGTCAGCGTACGGGTTAGGATTAGGGGACGGGTGAGGGTCAGGCTTCGGGGAAGGGTTAGGGTTAGGGTTCGGGCTAGGGTTAGGGTTAGGGGACGGGGACGGTTTAGGGTCCAGGTGAGGGTACGAGAACGCTTTAGGGGGAGCGTACGTGTGAGGGCGCGGGTGAGTGTCAGCGTACGTGTTAGGATTAGGGGACGGGTGAGGGTCAGGCTTTGGGGAAGGGTTAGGGTTAGGGTTCGGGCTAGGGTTAGGGTTAGGGGACGGGGACGGTTTAGGGTCCAGGTGAGGGTACGTCAACGCTTTAGTGGGAGCGTACGTGTGAGGGCGCGGGTGAGTGTCAGCGTACGGGTTAGGATTAGGGGACGGGTGAGGGTCAGGCTTCGGGGAAGGGTTAGGGTTAGGGTTCGGGCTAGGGTTAGGGTTAGGGGACGGGGACGGTTTAGGGTCCAGGTGAGGGTACGACAATGCTTTAGGGGGAGCGTACGTGTGAGGGCGCGGGTGAGTGTCAGCGTACGGGTTAGGATTAGGGGACGGGTGAGGGTCAGGCTTCGGGGAAGGGTTAGGGTTAGGGTTCGGGCTAGGGTTAGGGTTAGGGTACAGGGACGGTTTAGGGTCCAGGTGAGGGTACGAGAACGCTTTAGGGGGAGTGTACGTGTGAGGGCGCGGGTGAGTGTCAGCGTACGGGTTAGGATTAGGGGACGGGTGAGGGTCAGGCTTGGGGAAGGGTTAGGGTTAGGGTTCGGGCTAGGGTTAGGGTTAGGGGACGGGGACGGTTTAGGGTCCAGGTGAGGGTACGACAACGCTTTAGGGGGAGCGTACGTGTGAGGGCACGGGTGAGTGTCAGCGTACGGGTTAGGATTAGGGGACGGGTGAGGGTCAGGCTTCGGGGAAGGGTTAGGGTTAGGGTTCGGGCTAGGGTTAGGGTTAGGGGACGGGGACGGTTTAGGGTCCAGGTGAGGGTACGACAACGCTTTAGGGGGAGCGTACGTGTGAGGGCGCGGGTGAGTGTCAGCCTACGTGTTAGGATTAGGGGACGGGTGAGGGTCAGGCTTCGGGGAAGGGTCAGGGTTAGGGTTCGGGCTAGGGTTAGGGTTAGGGGACGGGGACGGTTTAGGGTCCAGGTGAGGGTACGTCAACGCTTTAGTGGGAGCGTACGTGTGAGGGCGCGGGTGAGTGTCAGCGTACGGGTTAGGATTAGGGGACGGGTGAGGGTCAGGCTTCGGGGAAGGGTTAGGGTTAGGGTTCGGGCTAGGGTTAGGGTTAGCGGACGGGGACGGTTTAGGGTCCAGGTGAGGGTACGACAATGCTTTAGGGGGAGCGTACGTGTGAGGGCGCGGGTGAGTGTCAGCGTACGGGTTAGGATTAGGGGACGGGTGAGGGTCAGGCTTCGGGGAAGGGTTAGGGTTAGGGTTCGGGCTAGGGTTAGGGTTAGGGGACGGGGACGGTTTAGGGTCCAGGTGAGGGTACGACAACGCTTTAGGGGGAGCGTATGTGTGAGGGCGCGGGTGAGTGTCAGCGTACGGGTTAGGATTAGGGGACGGGTGAGTGTTAGGCTTCGGGGAAGGGTTAGGGTTAGGGTTCGGGCTAGGGTTAGGGTTAGGGGACGGGGACGGTTTAGGGTCCAGGTGAGTGTACGACAACGCTTTAGGGGGAGCGTACGTGTGAGGGCGCGGGTGAGTGTCAGCGTACGGGTTAGGATTAGGGGACGGGTGAGGGTCAGGCTTCGGGGAAGGGTTAGGGTTAGGGTTCGGGCTAGGGTTAGGGTTAGGGGACGGGGACGGTTTAGGGTCCAGGTGAGGGTACGACAACGCTTTGTGGGGAGCGTACGTGTGAGGGCGCGGGTGAGTGTCAGCGTACGGGTTAGGATTAGGGGACGGGTGAGGGTCAGGCTTCGGGGAAGGGTTAGGGTTAGGGTTCGGGCTAGGGTTAGGGTTAGGGGCCGGGGAAGGTTTAGGGCCCAGGTGAGGGTACGACAACGCTTTAGCGGGAGCGTACGTGTGAGGGCGCGGGTGAGTGTCAGCGTACGGGTTAGGATTAGGGGACGGGTGAGGGTCAGGCTTCGGGGAAGGGTTAGGGTTAGGGTTCGGGCTAGGGTTAGGGTTAGGGGACGGGGACGGTTTAGGGTCCAGGTGAGGGTACGACAACGCTTTAGGGGGAGCGTACGTGTGAGGGCGCGGGTGAGTGTCAGCGTACGGGTTAGGATTAGGGGACGCGTGAGGGTCAGGGTTCGGGGAAGGGTTAGGGTTAGTGTTCGGGCTAGGGTTAGGGTTAGGGGACGGGGACGGTTTAGGGTCCAGGTGAGGGTACGACAACGCTTTAGGGGGAGCGTACGTATGAGGGCGCGGGTGAGTGTCGGGGTACGGGTTAGGATTAGGGGACGGGTGAGGGTCAGGCTTCGGGGAAGGGTTAGGGTTAGGGTTCGGGCTAGGGTTAGGGTTAGGGTTAGGGGACGGTTTAGGGTCCAGGTGAGGGTACGACAACGCTTTAGGGGGAGCGTACGTGTGAGGGCGCGGGTGAGTGTCAGCGTACGGGTTAGGATTAGGGGACGGGTGAGGGTCAGGCTTCGGGGAAGGGTTAGGGTTAGGGTTCGGGCTAGGGTTAGGGTTAGGGGCCGGGGAAGGTTTAGGGCCCAGGTGAGGGTACGACAACGCTTTAGCGGGAGCGTACGTGTGAGGGCGCGGGTGAGTGTCAGCGTACGGGTTAGGATTAGGGGACGGGTGAGGGTCAGGCTTCGGGGAAGGGTTAGGGTTAGGGTTCGGGCTAGGGTTAGGGTTAGGGGACGGGGACGGTTTAGGGTCCAGGTGAGGGTACGACAACGCTTTAGGGGGAGCGTACGTGTGAGGGCGCGGGTGAGTGTCAGCGTACGGGTTAGGATTAGGGGACGCGTGAGGGTCAGGGTTCGGGGAAGGGTTAGGGTTAGTGTTCGGGCTAGGGTTAGGGTTAGGGGACGGGGACGGTTTAGGGTCCAGGTGAGGGTACGACAACGCTTTAGGGGGAGCGTACGTATGAGGGCGCGGGTGAGTGTCGGGGTACGGGTTAGGATTAGGGGACGGGTGAGGGTCAGGCTTCGGGGAAGGGTTAGGGTTAGGGTTCGGGCTAGGGTTAGGGTTAGGGGACGGGGACGGTTTAGGGTCCAGGTGAGGGTACGACAACGCTTTAGGGGGATCGTACGTGTGAGGGCGCGGGTGAGTGTCAGCGTACGGGTTAGGATTAGGGGACGGTTGAGGGTCAGGCTTTGGGGAAGGGTGAGGGTTAGGGTTCGGGCTAGGGTTAGGGTTAGGGGACGGGGACGGTTTAGGGTCCAGGTGAGGGTACGACAACGCTTTATGGGGAGCGTACGTGTGAGGGCGCGGGTGAGTGTCAGCGTACGGGTTAGGATTAGGGGACGGGTGAGGGTCAGGCTTCGGGGAAGGGTTAGGGTTAGGGTTCGGGCTAGGGTTAGGGTTAGGGGACGGGGACGGTTTAGGGTCCAGGTGAGGGTACGACAACGCTTTAGGGGGAGCGTACGTGTGAGGGCGCGGGTGAGTGTCAGCGTACGGGTTAGGATTAGGGGACGGGTGAGGGTCAGGCTTCGGGGAAGGTTTAGGGTTAGGGTTCGGGCTAGGGTTAGGGTTAGGGGACGGGGACGGTTTAGGGTCCAGGTGAGGGTACGACAACGCTTTAGGGGGAGCGTACGTGTGAGGGCGTGGGTGAGTGTCAGCGTACGGGTTAGGATTAGGGGACGGTTGAGGGTCAGGCTTTGGGGAAGGGTGAGGGTTAGGGTTCGGGCTAGGGTTAGGGTTAGGGGACGGGGACGGTTTAGGGTCCAGGTGAGGGTACGACAACGCTTTATGGGGAGCGTACGTGTGAGGGCGCGGGTGAGTGTCAGCGTACGGGTTAGGATAAGGGGACGGGTGAGGGTCAGGCTTCGGGGAAGGGTTAGGGTTAGGGTTCGGGCTAGGGTTAGGGTTAGGGGACGGGGACGGTTTAGGGTACAGGTGAGGGTACGACAACGCTTTGTGGGGAGCGTACGTGTGAGGGCGCGGGTGAGTGTCAGCGTACGGGTTAGGATTAGGGGACGGGTGAGGGTCAGGCTTCGGGGAAGGGTTAGGGTTAGGGTTCGGGCTAGGGTTAGGGTTAGGGGCCGGGGAAGGTTTAGGGCCCAGGTGAGGGTACGACAACGCTTTAGCGGGAGCGTACGTGTGAGGGCGCGGGTGAGTGTCAGCGTACGGGTTAGGATTAGGGGACGGGTGAGGGTCAGGCTTCGGGGAAGGGTTAGGGTTAGGGTTCGGGCTAGGGTTAGGGTTAGGGGACGGGGACGGTTTAGGGTCCAGGTGAGGGTACGACAACGCTTTAGGGGGAGCGTACGTGTGAGGGCGCGGGTGAGTGTCAGCGTACGGGTTAGGATTAGGGGACGCGTGAGGGTCAGGTTTCGGGGAAGGGTTAGGGTTAGTGTTCGGGCTAGGGTTAGGGTTAGGGGACGGGGACGGTTTAGGGTCCAGGTGAGGGTACGACAACGCTTTAGGGGGAGCGTACGTATGAGGGCGCGGGTGAGTGTCGGGGTACGGGTTAGGATTAGGGGACGGGTGAGGGTCAGGCTTCGGGGAAGGGTTAGGGTTAGGGTTCGGGCTAGGGTTAGGGTTAGGGTTAGGGGACGGTTTAGGGTCCAGGTGAGGGTACGACAACGCTTTAGGGGGAGCGTACGTGTGAGGGCGCGGGTGAGTGTCAGCGTACGGGTTAGGATTAGGGGACAGGTGAGGGTCAGGCTTCGGGGAAGGGTTAGGGTTAGGGTTCGGGCTAGGGTTAGGGTTAGGGGCCGGGGAAGGTTTAGGGCCCAGGTGAGGGTACGACAACGCTTTAGCGGGAGCGTACGTGTGAGGGCGCGGGTGAGTGTCAGCGTACGGGTTAGGATTAGGGGACGGGTGAGGGTCAGGCTTCGGGGAAGGGTTAGGGTTAGGGTTCGGGCTAGGGTTAGGGTTAGGGGACGGGGACGGTTTAGGGTCCAGGTGAGGGTACGACAACGCTTTAGGGGGAGCGTACGTGTGAGGGCGCGGGTGAGTGTCAGCGTACGGGTTAGGATTAGGGGACGCGTGAGGGTCAGGGTTCGGGGAAGGGTTAGGGTTAGTGTTCGGGCTAGGGTTAGGGTTAGGGGACGGGGACGGTTTAGGGTCCAGGTGAGGGTACGACAACGCTTTAGGGGGAGCGTACGTATGAGGGCGCGGGTGAGTGTCGGGGTACGGGTTAGGATTAGGGGACGGGTGAGGGTCAGGCTTCGGGGAAGGGTTAGGGTTAGGGTTCGGGCTAGGGTTAGGGTTAGGGGACGGGGACGGTTTAGGGTCCAGGTGAGGGTACGACAACGCTTTAGGGGGAGCGTACGTGTGAGGGCGCGGGTGAGTGTCAGCGTACGGGTTAGGATTAGGGGACGGTTGAGGGTCAGGCTTTGGGGAAGGGTGAGGGTTAGGGTTCGGGCTAGGGTTAGGGTTAGGGGACGGGGACGGTTTAGGGTCCAGGTGAGGGTACGACAACGCTTTATGGGGAGCGTACGTGTGAGGGCGCGGGTGAGTGTCAGCGTACGGGTTAGGATTAGGGGACGGGTGAGGGTCAGGCTTCGGGGAAGGGTTAGGGTTAGGGTTCGGGCTAGGGTTAGGGTTAGGGGACGGGGACGGTTTAGGGTCCAGGTGAGGGTACGACAACGCTTTAGGGGGAGCGTACGTGTGAGGGCGCGGGTGAGTGTCAGCGTACGGGTTAGGATTAGGGGACGGGTGAGGGTCAGGCTTCGGGGAAGGTTTAGGGTTAGGGTTCGGGCTAGGGTTAGGGTTAGGGGACGGGGACGGTTTAGGGTCCAGGTGAGGGTACGACAACGCTTTAGGGGGAGCGTACGTGTGAGGGCGCGGGTGAGTGTCAGCGTACGGGTTAGGATTAGGGGACGGTTGAGGGTCAGGCTTTGGGGAAGGGTGAGGGTTAGGGTTCGGGCTAGGGTTAGGGTTAGGGGACGGGGACGGTTTAGGGTCCAGGTGAGGGTACGACAACGCTTTATGGGGAGCGTACGTGTGAGGGCGCGGGTGAGTGTCAGCGTACGGGTTAGGATAAGGGGACGGGTGAGGGTCAGGCTTCGGGGAAGGGTTAGGGTTAGGGTTCGGGCTAGGGTTAGGGTTAGGGGACGGGGACGGTTTAGGGTACAGGTGAGGGTACGACAACGCTTTGTGGGGAGCGTACGTGTGAGGGCGCGGGTGAGTGTCAGCGTACGGGTTAGGATTAGGGGACGGGTGAGGGTCAGGCTTCGGGGAAGGGTTAGGGTTAGGGTTCGGGCTAGGGTTAGGGTTAGGGGCCGGGGAAGGTTTAGGGCCCAGGTGAGGGTACGACAACGCTTTAGCGGGAGCGTACGTGTGAGGGCGCGGGTGAGTGTCAGCGTACGGGTTAGGATTAGGGGACGGGTGAGGGTCAGGCTTCGGGGAAGGGTTAGGGTTAGGGTTCGGGCTAGGGTTAGGGTTAGGGGACGGGGACGGTTTAGGGTCCAGGTGAGGGTACGACAACGCTTTAGGGGGAGCGTACGTGTGAGGGCGCGGGTGAGTGTCAGCGTACGGGTTAGGATTAGGGGACGCGTGAGGGTCAGGTTTCGGGGAAGGGTTAGGGTTAGTGTTCGGGCTAGGGTTAGGGTTAGGGGACGGGGACGGTTTAGGGTCCAGGTGAGGGTACGACAACGCTTTAGGGGGAGCGTACGTATGAGGGCGCGGGTGAGTGTCGGGGTACGGGTTAGGATTAGGGGACGGGTGAGGGTCAGGCTTCGGGGAAGGGTTAGGGTTAGGGTTCGGGCTAGGGTTAGGGTTAGGGTTAGGGGACGGTTTAGGGTCCAGGTGAGGGTACGACAACGCTTTAGGGGGAGCGTACGTGTGAGGGCGCGGGTGAGTGTCAGCGTACGGGTTAGGATTAGGGGACAGGTGAGGGTCAGGCTTCGGGGAAGGGTTAGGGTTAGGGTTCGGGCTAGGGTTAGGGTTAGGGGCCGGGGAAGGTTTAGGGCCCAGGTGAGGGTACGACAACGCTTTAGCGGGAGCGTACGTGTGAGGGCGCGGGTGAGTGTCAGCGTACGGGTTAGGATTAGGGGACGGGTGAGGGTCAGGCTTCGGGGAAGGGTTAGGGTTAGGGTTCGGGCTAGGGTTAGGGTTAGGGGACGGGGACGGTTTAGGGTCCAGGTGAGGGTACGACAACGCTTTAGGGGGAGCGTACGTGTGAGGGCGCGGGTGAGTGTCAGCGTACGGGTTAGGATTAGGGGACGCGTGAGGGTCAGGGTTCGGGGAAGGGTTAGGGTTAGTGTTCGGGCTAGGGTTAGGGTTAGGGGACGGGGACGGTTTAGGGTCCAGGTGAGGGTACGACAACGCTTTAGGGGGAGCGTACGTATGAGGGCGCGGGTGAGTGTCGGGGTACGGGTTAGGATTAGGGGACGGGTGAGGGTCAGGCTTCGGGGAAGGGTTAGGGTTAGGGTTCGGGCTAGGGTTAGGGTTAGGGGACGGGGACGGTTTAGGGTCCAGGTGAGGGTACGACAACGCTTTAGGGGGAGCGTACGTGTGAGGGCGCGGGTGAGTGTCAGCGTACGGGTTAGGATTAGGGGACGGTTGAGGGTCAGGCTTTGGGGAAGGGTGAGGGTTAGGGTTCGGGCTAGGGTTAGGGTTAGGGGACGGGGACGGTTTAGGGTCCAGGTGAGGGTACGACAACGCTTTATGGGGAGCGTACGTGTGAGGGCGCGGGTGAGTGTCAGCGTACGGGTTAGGATTAGGGGACGGGTGAGGGTCAGGCTTCGGGGAAGGGTTAGGGTTAGGGTTCGGGCTAGGGTTAGGGTTAGGGGACGGGGACGGTTTAGGGTCCAGGTGAGGGTACGACAACGCTTTAGGGGGAGCGTACGTGTGAGGGCGCGGGTGAGTGTCAGCGTACGGGTTAGGATTAGGGGACGGGTGAGGGTCAGGCTTCGGGGAAGGTTTAGGGTTAGGGTTCGGGCTAGGGTTAGGGTTAGGGGACGGGGACGGTTTAGGGTCCAGGTGAGGGTACGACAACGCTTTAGGGGGAGCGTACGTGTGAGGGCGCGGGTGAGTGTCAGCGTACGGGTTAGGATTAGGGGACGGTTGAGGGTCAGGCTTTGGGGAAGGGTGAGGGTTAGGGTTCGGGCTAGGGTTAGGGTTAGGGGACGGGGACGGTTTAGGGTCCAGGTGAGGGTACGACAACGCTTTATGGGGAGCGTACGTGTGAGGGCGCGGGTGAGTGTCAGCGTACGGGTTAGGATAAGGGGACGGGTGAGGGTCAGGCTTCGGGGAAGGGTTAGGGTTAGGGTTCGGGCTAGGGTTAGGGTTAGGGGACGGGGACGGTTTAGGGTACAGGTGAGGGTACGACAACGCTTTAGGGGGAGCGTACGTGTGAGGGCGCGGGTGAGTGTTAGCGTACGGGTTAGGATTAGGGGACGGGTGAGGGACAGGCTTCGGGGAAGGGTTAGGGTTAGGGTTTGGGCTAGGGTTAGGGTTAGGGGACGGGGACGGTTTAGGGTCCAGGTGAGGGTACGACAACGCTTTAGGGGGAGCGTACGTGTGAGGGCGCGGTTGAGTGTCAGCGTACGGGTTAGGATTAGGGGACGGGTGAGGGTCAGGCTTCGGGGAAGGGTTAGGGTTAGGGTTCGCGCTAGGGTTAGGGTTAGGGGACGGGGACGGTTTAGGGTCCAGGTGAGGGTACGACAACGCTTTAGGGGGAGCGTACGTGTGAGGGCGCGGGTGAGTGTCAGCGTACGGGTTAGGATTAGGGGACAGGTGAGGGTCAGGCTTCGGGGAAGGGTTAGGGTTAGGGTTCGGGCTAGGGTTAGGGTTAGGGGACGGGGACGGTTTAGGGTCCAGGTGAGGGTACGAGAACGCTTTAGGGGGAGTGTACGTGTGAGGGCGCGGGTGAGTGTCAGCGTACGGGTTAGGATTAGGGGACGGGTGAGGGTCAGGCTTGGGGAAGGGTTAGGGTTAGGGTTCGGGCTAGGGTTAGGGTTAGGGGACGGGGACGGTTTAGGGTCCAGGTGAGGGTACGACAACGCTTTAGGGGGAGCGTACGTGTGAGGGCGCGGGTGAGTGTCAGCGTACGGGTTAGGATTAGGGGACGGGTGAGGGTCAGGCTTCGGGGAAGGGTTAGGGTTAGGGTTCGGGCTAGGGTTAGGGTTAGGGGACGGGGACGGTTTAGGGTCCAGGTGAGGGTAAGACAACGCTTTAGGGGGAGCGTACGTGTGAGGGCGTGGGTGAGTGTCAGCGTACGGGTTAGGATTAGGGGACCGGTGAGGGTCAGGCTTCGGGGAAGGGTTAGGGTTAGGGTTCGGGCTAGGGTTAGGGTTAGGGGACGGGGACGGTTTAGGGTCTAGGTGAAGGTACGACAACGCTTTAGGGGGAGCGTACGTGTGAGGGCGCGGGTGAGTGTCAGCGTACGGGTTAGGATTAGGGGACGGGTGAGGGTCAGGCTTCGGGGAAGGGTTAGGGTTAGGGTTCGGGCTAGGGTTAGGGTTAGGGTTAGGGGACGGTTTAGGGTCCAGGTGAGGGTACGACAACGCTTTAGGGGGAGCGTACGTGTGAGGGCGCGGGTGAGTGTCAGGGTACGGGTTAGGATTAGGGGACAGGTGAGGGTCAGGCTTCGGGGAAGGGTTAGGGTTAGGGTTCGCGCTAGGTTTAGGGTTAGGGGACGGGGACGGTTTAGGGTCCAGGTGAGGGTACGACAACGCTTTAGGGGGAGCGTACGTGTGAGGGCGCGGGTGAGTGTCAGCGTACGGGTTAGGATTAGGGGACGGGTGAGGGTCAGGCTTCGGGGAAGGGTTAGGGTTAGGGTTCGGGCTAGGGTTAGGGTTAGGGGACGGGGACGGTTTAGGGTCCAGGTCAGGGTACGACAAAGCTTTAGGGGGAGCGTACGTGTGAGGGCTCGGGTGAGTGTCAGCGTACGGGTTAGGATTAGGGGACGGGTGAGGGTCAGGCTTCGGGGAAGGGTTAGGGTTAGGGTTCGGGCTAGGGTTAGGGTTAGGGGACGGGGACGGTTTAGGGTCCAGGTGAGGGTACTACAACGCTTTAGGGGGAGCGTACGTGTGAGGGCGCGGGTGAGAGTCAGCGTACGGGTTAGGATTAGGGGACCGGTGAGGGTCAGGCTTCGGGGAAGGGTTAGGGTTAGGGTTCGGGCTAGGGTTAGGGTTAGAGGACGGGGACGGTTTAGGGTCCAGGTGAGGGTACGACAACGCTTTAGGGGGAGCGTACGTGTGAGGGCGCGGGTGAGTGTCAGCGTACGGGTTAGGATTAGGGGACGGGTGAGGGTCACGCTTCGGGGAAGTGTTAGGGTTAGGGTTCGGGCTAGGGTTAGTGTTAGGGGACGGGGACGGTTTAGGGTCCAGGTGAGGGTACGACAACGCTTTAGGGGGAGCGTACGTGTGAGGGCGCGGGTGAGTGTCAGCGTACGGGTTAGGATTAGGGGACGGGTGAGGGTCAGGCTTCGGGGAAGTGTTAGGGTTAGGGTTCGGGCTAGGGTTAGGGTTAAGGGCCGGGGACGGTTTAGGGCCCAGGTGAGGGTAAGACAACGCTTTAGGGGGAGCATACGTGTGAGGGCGCGGGTGAGTGTCAGCGTACGGGTTAGGATTAGGGGACGGGTGAGGGTCAGGCTTCGGGGAAGGGTTAGGGTTAGGGTTCGGGCTAGGGTTAGGGTTAGGGGACGGGGACGGTTTAGGGTCCAGGTGAGGGTACGACAACGCTTTAGGGGGAGGGTACGTGTGAGGGCGCGGGTGAGTGTCAGGGTACGGGTTAGGATTAGGGGATGGGTGCGGGTCAGGCTTCGGGGAAGTGTTAGGGTTAGGGTTCGGGCTAGGGTTAGGGTTAGGGGATGGGGACGGTTTAGGGTCCAGGTGAGGGTACGACAACGCTTTAGGGGGAGCATATGTGTGAGGGCCCGGGTGAGTGTCAGCGTACGGGTTAGGATTAGGGGACGGGTGAGGGTCAGGCTTCGGGGAAGGGTTAGGGTTAGGGTTCGGGCTAGGGTTAGGGTTAGGGGACGGGGACGGTTTAGGGTCCAGGTGAGGGTACGACAATGCTTTGTGGGGAGCGTACGTGTGAGGGCGCGGGTGAGTGTCAGCGTACGGGTTAGGATTAGGGGATGGGTGAGTGTCAGGGTTCGAGGAAGGGTTAGGGTTAGTGTTCGGGCTAGGGTTAGGGTTAGGGGACGGGGACGGTTTAGGGTCCAGGTGAGGGTACGACAACGCTTTAGGGGGAGCGTACGTCTGAGGGCGCGGGTGAGTGTCAGGGTACGGGTTAGGATTAGGGGACGGGTGAGGGTCAGGCTTCGGGGAAGGGTTAGGGTTATGGTTCGGGCTAGGGTTAGGGTTAGGGGACGGGGACGGTTTAGGGTCCAGGTGAGGGTACGACAACGCTTTAGGGGGAGCGTACGTGTGAGGGCGCGGGTGAGTGTCAGCGTACAGGTTAGGATTAGGGGACGCGTGAGGGTCAGGGTTCGGGGAAGGGTTAGGGTTAGTGTTCGGGCTAGGGTTAGGGTTAGGGGACGGGGACGGTTTAGGGTCCAGGTGAGGGTACGACAACGCTTTAGGGGGAGCGTACGTATGAGGGCGCGGGTGAGTGTCGGGGTACGGGTTAGGAATTAGGGGACGGGTGAGGGTCAGGCTTCGGGGAAGGGTTAGGGTTAGGGTTCGGGCTAGGGTTAGGGTTAGGGGACGGGGACGGTTTAGGGTCCAGGTGAGGGTACGACAACGCTTTAGGGGGAGCGTACGTGTGAGGGCGCGGTTGAGTGTCAGCGTACGGGTTAGGATTAGGGGACGGTTGAGGGTCAGGCTTTGGGGAAGGGTGAGGGTTAGGGTTCGGGCTAGGGTTAGGGTTAGGGGACGGGGACGGTTTACGGTCCAGGTGAGGGTACGACAACGCTTTATGGGGAGCGTACGTGTGAGGGCGCGGGTGAGTGTCAGCGTACGGGTTAGGATTAGGGGACGGGTGAGGGTCAGGCTTCGGGGAAGGGTTAGGGTTAGGGTTCGGGCTATGGTTAGGGTTAGGGGACGGGGACGGTTTAGGGTCCAGGTGAGGGTACGACAACGCTTTAGGGGGAGCGTACGTGTGAGGGCGCGGGTGAGTGTCAGCGTACGGGTTAGGATTAGGGGACGGGTGAGGGTCAGGCTTCGGGGAAGGGTTAGGGTTAGGGTTCGGGCTAGGGTTAGGGTTAGGGTTAGGGGACGGTTTAGGGTCCAGGTGAGGGTACGACAACGCTTTAGGGGGAGCGTACGTGTGAGGGCGCGGGTGAGTGTCAGGGTACGGGTTAGGATTAGGGGACGGGTGAGGGTCAGGCTTCGGGGAAGGGTTAGGGTTAGGGTTCGCGCTAGGTTTAGGGTTAGGGGACGGGGACGGTTTAGGGTCCAGGTGAGGGTACGACAACGCTTTAGGGGGAGCGTACGTGTGAGGGCGCGGGTGAGTGTCAGCGTACGGGTTAGGATTAGGGGACGGGTGAGGGTCAGGCTTCGGGGAAGGGTTAGGGTTAGGGTTCGGGCTAGGGTTAGGGTTAGGGGACGGGGACGGTTTAGGGTCCAGGTGAGGGTACGACAAAGCTTTAGGGGGAGCGTACGTGTGAGGGCTCGGGTGAGTGTCAGCGTACGGGTTAGGATTAGGGGACGGGTGAGGGTCAGGCTTCGGGGAAGGGTTAGGGTTAGGGTTCGGGCTAGGGTTAGGGTTAGGGGACGGGGACGGTTTAGGGTCCAGGTGAGGGTACTACAACGCTTTAGGGGGAGCGTACGTGTGAGGGCGCGGGTGAGAGTCAGCGTACGGGTTAGGATTAGGGGACCGGTGAGGGTCAGGCTTCGGGGAAGGGTTAGGGTTAGGGTTCGGGCTAGGGTTAGGGTTAGAGGACGGGGACGGTTTAGGGTCCAGGTGAGGGTACGACAACGCTTTAGGGGGAGCGTACGTGTGAGGGCGCGGGTGAGTGTCAGCGTACGGGTTAGGATTAGGGGACGGGTGAGGGTCAGGCTTCGGGGAAGTGTTAGGGTTAGGGTTCGGGCTAGGGTTAGTGTTAGGGGACGGGGACGGTTTAGGGTCCAGGTGAGGGTACGACAACGCTTTAGGGGGAGCGTACGTGTGAGGGCGCGGGTGAGTGTCAGCGTACGGGTTAGGATTAGGGGACGGGTGAGGGTCAGGCTTCGGGGAAGTGTTAGGGTTAGGGTTCGGGCTAGGGTTAGGGTTAGGGGCCGGGGACGGTTTAGGGTCCAGGTGAGGGTAAGACAACGCTTTAGGGGGAGCATACGTGTGAGGGCGCGGGTGAGTGTCAGCGTACGGGTTAGGATTAGGGGACGGGTGAGGGTCAGGCTTCGGGGAAGGGTTAGGGTTAGGGTTCGGGCTAGGGTTAGGGTTAGGGGACGGGGACGGTTTAGGGTCCAGGTGAGGGTACGACAACGCTTTAGGGGGAGGGTACGTGTGAGGGCGCGGGTGAGTGTCAGGGTACGGGTTAGGATTAGGGGACGGGTGCGGGTCAGGCTTCGGGGAAGTGTTAGGGTTAGGGTTCGGGCTAGGGTTAGGGTTAGGGGACGGGGACGGTTTAGGGTCCAGGTGAGGGTACGACAACGCTTTAGGGGGAGCGTACGTGTGAGGGCGCGGGTGAGTGTCAGCGTACGGGTTAGGATTAGGGGACGGGTGAGGGTCAGGCTTCGGGGAAGGGTTAGGGTTAGGGTTCGGGCTAGGGTTAGGGTTAGGGGATGGGGACGGTTTAGGGTCCAGGTGAGGGTACGACAACGCTTTAGGGGGAGCATATGTGTGAGGGCCCGGGTGAGTGTCAGCGTACGGGTTAGGATTAGGGGACGGGTGAGGGTCAGGCTTCGGGGAAGGGTTAGGGTTAGGGTTCGGTCTAGGGTTAGGGTTAGGGGACGGGGACGGTTTAGGGTCCAGGTGAGGGTACGACAATGCTTTGTGGGGAGCGTACGTGTGAGGGCGCGGGTGAGTGTCAGCGTACGGGTTAGGATTAGGGGATGGGTGAGTGTCAGGGTTCGAGGAAGGGTTAGGGTTAGTGTTCGGGCTAGGGTTAGGGTTAGGGGACGGGGACGGTTTAGGGTCCAGGTGAGGGTACGACAACGCTTTAGGGGGAGCGTACGTCTGAGGGCGCGGGTGAGTGTCAGGGTACGGGTTAGGATTAGGGGACGGGTGAGGGTCAGGCTTCGGGGAAGGGTTAGGGTTATGGTTCGGGCTAGGGTTAGGGTTAGGGGACGGGGACGGTTTAGGGTCCAGGTGAGGGTACGACAACGCTTTAGGGGGAGCGTACGTGTGAGGGCGCGGGTGAGTGTCAGCGTACAGGTTAGGATTAGGGGACGCGTGAGGGTCAGGGTTCGGGGAAGGGTTAGGGTTAGTGTTCGGGCTAGGGTTAGGGTTAGGGGACGGGGACGGTTTAGGGTCCAGGTGAGGGTACGACAACGCTTTAGGGGGAGCGTACGTATGAGGGCGCGGGTGAGTGTCGGGGTACGGGTTAGGATTAGGGGACGGGTGAGGGTCAGGCTTCGGGGAAGGGTTAGGGTTAGGGTTCGGGCTAGGGTTAGGGTTAGGGGACGGGGACGGTTTAGGGTCCAGGTGAGGGTACGACAACGCTTTAGGGGGAGCGTACGTGTGAGGGCGCGGTTGAGTGTCAGCGTACGGGTTAGGATTAGGGGACGGTTGAGGGTCAGGCTTTGGGGAAGGGTGAGGGTTAGGGTTCGGGCTAGGGTTAGGGTTAGGGGACGGGGACGGTTTACGGTCCAGGTGAGGGTACGACAACGCTTTATGGGGAGCGTACGTGTGAGGGCGCGGGTGAGTGTCAGCGTACGGGTTAGGATTAGGGGACGGGTGAGGGTCAGGCTTCGGGGAAGGGTTAGGGTTAGGGTTCGGGCTAGGGTTAGGGTTAGGGGACGGGGACGGTTTAGTGTCCAGGTGAGGGTACGACAACGCTTTAGGGGGAGCGTACGTGTGAGGGCGCGGGTGAGTGTCAGCGTACGGGTTAGGATTAGGGGACGGGTGAGGGTCAGGCTTCGGGGAAGGTTTAGGGTTAGGGTTCGGGCTAGGGTTAGGGTTAGGGGACGGGGACGGTTTAGGGTCCAGGTGAGGGTACGACAACGCTTTAGGGGGAGCGTACGTGTGAGGGCGCGGGTGAGTGTCAGCGTACGGGTTAGGATTAGGGGACGGTTGAGGGTCAGGCTTTGGGGAAGGGTGAGGGTTAGGGTTCGGGCTAGGGTTAGGGTTAGGGGACGGGGACGGTTTAGGGTCCAGGTGAGGGTACGACAACGCTTTATGGGGAGCGTACGTGTGAGGGCGCGGGTGAGTGTCAGCGTACGGGTTAGGATAAGGGGACGGGTGAGGGTCAGGCTTCGGGGAAGGGTTAGGGTTAGGGTTCGGGCTAGGGTTAGGGTTAGGGGATGGGGACGGTTTAGGGTACAGGTGAGGGTACGACAACGCTTTAGGGGGAGCGTACGTTTGAGGGCGCGGGTGAGTGTTAGCGTACGGGTTAGGATTAGGGGACGGGTGAGGGACAGGCTTCGGGGAAGGGTTAGGGTTAGGGTTTGGGCTAGGGTTAGGGTTAGGGGACGGGGACGGTTTAGGGTCCAGGTGAGGGTACGACAACGCTTTAGGGGGAGCGTACGTGTGAGGGCGCGGTTGAGTGTCAGCGTACGGGTTAGGATTAGGGGACGGGTGAGGGTCAGGCTTCGGGGAAGGGTTAGGGTTAGGGTTCGGGCTAGGGTTAGGGTTAGGGGACGGGGACGGTTTAGGGTCCAGGTGAGGGTACGACAACGCTTTAGGGGGAGCGTACGTGTGAGGGCGCGGGTGAGTGTCAGCGTACGGGTTAGGATTAGGGGACGGGTGAGGGTCAGGCTTCGGGGAAGGGTTAGGGTTAGGGTTCGGGCTAGGGTTAGGGTTAGGGGACCGGGACGGTTTAGGGTCCAGGTGAGGGTACGACAACGCTTTAGGGGGAGCGTATGTGTGAGGGCGCGGGTGAGTGTCAGCGTACGGGTTAGGATTAGGGGACGGGTGAGGGTCAGGCTTCGGGGAAGGGTTAGGGTTAGGGTTCGGGCTAGGGTTAGGGTTAGGGGACGGGGACGGTTTAAGGTCCAGGTGAGGGTACGACAATGCTTTAGGGGGAGCGTATGTGTGAGGGCGCGGGTGAGTGTCAGCGTACGGGTTAGGATTATGGGACGGGTGAGGGTCAGGCTTCGGGGAAGGGTTAGGGTTAGGGTTCGGGCTAGGGTTAGGGTTAGGGTTAGGGGACGGTTTAGGGTCCAGGTGAGGGTACGACAACGCTTTAGGGGGAGCGTACGTGTGAGGGCGCGGGTGAGTGTCAGGGTACGGGTTAGGATTAGGGGACGGGTGAGGGTCAGGCTTCGGGGAAGGGTTAGGGTTAGGGTTCGGGCTAGGGTTAGGGTTAGGGGACGGGGACGGTTTAGGGTCCAGGTGAGGGTACGACAACGCTTTAGGGGGAGCGTACGTGTGAGGGCGCGGGTGAGTGTCAGCGTACGGGTTAGGATTAGGGGACGGGTGAGGGTCAGGCTTCGGGGAAGGGTTAGGGTTAGGGTTCGGGCTAGGGTTAGTGTTAGGGGACGGGGACGGTTTAGGGTCCAGGTGAGGGTACGACAACGCTTTAGGGGGAGCGTACGTGTGAGGGCGCGGGTGAGTGTCAGCGTACGGGTTAGGATTAGGGGACGGGTGAGGGTCACGCTTCGGGGAAGTGTTAGGGTTAGGGTTCGGGCTAGGGTTAGTGTTAGGGGACGGGGACGGTTTAGGGTCCAGGTGAGGGTACGACAACGCTTTAGGGGGAGCGTACGTGTGAGGGCGCGGGTGAGTGTCAGCGTACGGGTTAGGATTAGGGGACGGGTGAGGGTCAGGCTTCGGGGAAGTGTTAGGGTTAGGGTTCGGGCTAGGGTTAGGGTTAGGGGCCGGGGACGGTTTAGGGTCCAGGTGAGGGTAAGACAACGCTTTAGGGGGAGCGTACGTGTGAGGGCGCGGGTGAGTGTCAGCGTACGGGTTAGGATTAGGGGACGGGTGAGGGTCAGGCTTCGGGGAAGGGTTAGGGTTAGGGTTCGGGCTAGGGTTAGGGTTAGGGGACGGGGACGGTTTAGGGTCCAGGTGAGGGTACGACAACGCTTTAGGGGGAGCGTACGTGTGAGGGCGCGGGTGAGTGTCAGGGTACGGGTTAGGATTAGGGGACGGGTGAGGGTCAGGCTTCGGGGAAGTGTTAGGGTTAGGGTTCAGGCTAGGGTTAGGGTTAGGGGACGGGGACGGTTTAGGGTCCAGGTGAGGGTACGACAACGCTTTAGGGGGAGCGTACGTGTGAGGGCGCGGGTGAGTGTCAGCGTACGGGTTAGGATTAGGGGACGGGTGAGGGTCAGGCTTCGGGGAAGGGTTAGGGTTAGGGTTCGGGCTAGGGTTAGGGTTAGGGGATGGGGACAGTTTAGGGTCCAGGTGAGGGTACGACAACGCTTTAGGGGGAGCATACGTGTGAGGGCGCGGGTGAGTGTCAGCGTACGGGTTAGGATTAGGGGACGGGTGAGGGTCAGGCTTCGGGGAAGGGTTAGGGTTAGGGTTCGGGCTAGGGTTAGGGTTAGGGGACGGGGACGGTTTAGGGTCCAGGTGAGGGTACGACAACGCTTTAGGGGGAGCGTACGTGTGAGGGCGCGGGTGAGTGTCAGCGTACGGGTTAGGATTAGGGGACGGGTGAGGGTCAGGCTTCGGGGAAGGGTTAGGGTTAGGGTTCGGGCTAGGGTTAGTGTTAGGGGACGGGGACGGTTTAGGGTCCAGGTGAGGGTACGACAACGCTTTAGGGGGAGCGTACGTGTGAGGGCTCGGGTGAGTGTCAGCGTACGGGTTAGGATTAGGGGACGGGTGAGGGTCAGGCTTCGGGGAAGGGTTAGGGTTAGGGTTCGGGCTAGGGTTAGGGTTAGGGGACGGGGACGGTTTAGGGTCCAGGTGAGGGTACGACAACGCTTTAGGGGGAGCGTACGTGTGAGGGCGCGGGTGAGTGTCAGCGTACGGGTTAGGATTAGGGGACGGGTGAGGGTCAGGCTTCGGGGAAGGGTTAGGGTTAGGGTTCGGGCTAGGGTTAGGGTTAGGGGACGGGGACGGTTTAGAGTCCAGGTGAGGGTACGAGAACGCTTTAGGGGGAGCGTATGTGTGAGGGCGCGGGTGAGTGTCAGCGTACGGGTTAGGATTAGGGGACGGGTGAGGGTCAGGCTTCGGGGAAGGGTTAGGGTTAGGGTTCGGGCTAGGGTTAGGGTTAGGGGCCGGGGACGGTTTAGGGTCCAGGTGAGGGTACGACAACGCTTTAGGGGGAGCGTACGTGTGAGGGCGCGGGTGAGTGTCAGCGTACGGGTTAGGATTAGGGGACGGGTGAGGGTCAGGCTTCGGGGAAGGGTTAGGGTTAGGGTTCGGGCTAGGGTTAGGGTTAGGGGACGGGGACGGTTTAGGGTCCAGGTGAGGGTACGACAACGCTTTAGGGGGAGCGTACGTGTGAGGGCGCGGGTGAGTGTCAGGGTACGGGTTAGGATTAGGGGACGGGTGAGGGTCAGGCTTCGGGGAAGTGTTAGGGTTAGGGTTCGGGCTAGGGTTAGGGTTAGGGGACGGGGACGGTTTAGGGTCCAGGTGAGGGTACGACAACGCTTTAGGGGGAGCGTACGTGTGAGGGCGCGGGTGAGTGTCAGCGTACGGGTTAGGATTAGGGGACGGGTGAGGGTCAGGGTTCGGGAAAGGGTTAGGGTTAGGGTTCGGGCTAGGGTTAGGGTTAGGGGATGGGGACGGTTTAGGGTCCAGGTGACTGTACGACAACGCTTTAGGGGGAGCGTAGGTGTGAGGGCACGGGTGAGTGTCAGCATACGGGTTAGGATTAGGGGACGGGTGAGGGTCAGCCTTCGGGGAAGGGTTAGGGTTAGAGTTCAGGCTAGGGTTAGGGTTAGGGGATGGGGACGGTTTAGGGTCCAGGTGAGGGTACGACAACGCTTTAGGGGGAGCATACGTGTGAGGGCGCGGGTGAGTGTCAGCGTACGGGTTAGGATTAGGGGACGGGTGAGGGTCAGGCTTCGGGGAAGGGTTAGGGTTAGGGTTCGGGCTAGGGTTAGGTTTAGGGGACGGGGACGGTTTAGGGTCCAGGTGAGGGTACGACAATGCTTTGTGGGGAGCGTACGTGTGAGGGCGCGGGTGAGTGTCAGCGTACGGGTTAGGATTAGGGGATGGGTGAGTGTCAGGGTTCGAGGAAGGGTTAGGGTTAGTGTTCGGGCTAGGGTTAGGGTTAGGGGACGGGGACGGTTTAGGGTCCAGGTGAGGGTACGACAACGCTTTAGGGGGAGCGTACGTTTGAGGGCGCGGGTGAGTGTCAGCGTACAGGTTAGGATTAGGGGACGGGTGAGGGTCAGGCTTCGGGGAAGGGTTAGGGTTAGGGTTCGGGCTAGGGCTAGGGTTAGGGGACGGGGACGGTTTAGGGTCCAGGTGAGGGTACGACAACGCTTTAGGGAGAGCTTACGTGTGAGGGCGCGGGTGAGTGTCAGGGTACGGGTTAGGATTAGGGGACGGGTGAGGGTCAGGCTTCGGGGAAGGGTTAGGGTTAGGGTTCGGGCTAGGGTTAGGGTTAGGGGACGGGGACGGATTAGGTTCCAGGTGAGGGTACGACAACGCTTTAGGGGGAGCGTACGTGTGAGGGCGCGGGTGAGTGTCAGGGTACGGGTTAGGATTAGGGGACGGGTGAGGGTCAGGCTTCGGGGAAGGGTTAGGGTTAGGTTTCGGGCTAGGGTTAGGGTTAGGGGATGGGGACGGTTTAGGGTCCAGGTGAGGGAACGACAACGCTTTAGGGGGAGCGTACGTGTGAGGGCGCGGGTGAGTTTCAGCGTACGGGTTAGGATTAGGGGACGGGTGAGGGTCAGGCTTCGGGGAAGGGTTAGGGTTAGGGTTCGGGCTAGGGTTAGGGTTAGGGTTAGGGGACGGTTTAGGGTCCAAGTGAGGGTACGACAACGCTTTAGGGGGAGCGTACGTGTGAGGGCGCGGGTGAGTGTCAGCGTACGGGTTAGGATTAGGGGACAGGTGAGGGTCAGGCTTCGGGGAAGGGTTAGGGTTAGGGTTCGGGCTAGGGTTAGGGTTAGGGGACGGGGACGGTTTAGGGTCCAGGCGAGGGTACGACAATGCTTTAGGGGGAGCGTACGTGTGAGGGCGCGGGTGAGTGTCAGCGTACGGGTTAGGATTAGGGGACGGGTGAGGGTCAGGCTTCGGGGAAGGGTTAGGGTTAGGGTTCGGGCTAGGGTTAGGGTTAGGGGACGGGGACGGTTTAGGGTCCAGGTGAGGGTACGACAACGCTTTAGTGGGAGCGTACGTGTGAGGGCGCGGGTGAGTGTCAGCGTACGGTTTAGGATTAGGGGACGGGTGAGGGTCAGGCTTCGGGGAAGGGTTAGGGTTAGGGTTTGGGCTAGGGTTAGGGTTAGGGGACGGGGACGGTTTAGGGTCCAGGTGAGGGTACGACAACGCTTTAGGGGGAGCGTACGTGTGAGGGCGAGGGTGAGTGTCAGCGTACGGGTTAGGATTAAGGGACGGGTGAGGGTCAGGCTTCGGGGAAGGGTTAGGGTTAGGGTTCGGGCTAGGGTTAGGGTTAGGGGACGAGGACGGTTTAGGGTCCAGGTGAGGGTACGACAACGCTTTAGGGGGAGCGTACGTGTGAGGGCGCGGGTGAGTGTCAGCGTACGGGTTAGGATTAGGGGACGGGTGAGGGTCAGGCTTCGGGGAAGGGTTAGGGTTAGGGTTCGGGCTAGGGTTAGGGTTAGGGGACGGGGACGGTTTAGGGTCCAGGTGAGGGTACGACAACGCTTTAGGGGGAGCGTACGTGTGAGGGCGCGGGTGAGTGTCAGCGTACGGGTTAGGATTAGGGGACGGGTGAGGGTCAGGCTTTGGGGAAGGGTTAGGGTTAGGGTTCGGGCTAGGGTTAGGGTTAGGGGACGGGGACGGTTTAGGGTCCAGGTGAGGGTACGACAACGCTTTAGGGGGAGCGTACGTGTGAGGGCGAGGGTGAGTGTCAGCGTACGGGTTAGGATTAGGGGACGGGTGAGGGTCAGGCTTCGGGGAAGGGTTAGGGTTAGGGTTCGGGCTAGGGTTAGGGTTAGGGGACGGGGACGGTTTAGGGTCCAGGTGAGGGTACGACAACGCTTTAGGGGGAGCGTACGTGTGAGGGCGCGGGTGAGTGTCAGCATACTGGCTAGGATTAGGGGATGGGTGAGGGTCAGGCTTCGGGGAAGGGTTAGGGTTAGGGTTCGGGCTAGGGTTAGGGTTAGGGGATGGGGACGGTTTAGGGTCCAGGTGAGGGTACGACAACGCTTTAGGGGGAGCGTACGTGTGAGGGCACGGTTGAGTGTCAGCGTACGGGTTAGGATTAGGGGACGGGTGAGGGTCAGGCTTCGGGGAAGGGTTAGGGTTAGGGTTCGGGCTAGGGTTAGGGTTAGGGGACGGGGACGGTTTAGGGTCCAGGTGAGGGTACGACAACGCTTTAGGGGGAGCATACGTGTGAGGGCGCGGGTGAGTGTCAGTGTACGGGTTAGGATTAGGGGACGGGTGAGGGTCAGGCTTCGGGGAATGGTTAGGGTTAGGGTTCGGGCTAGGGTTAGGGTTAGGGGACAGGGACGGTTTAGGGTCCAGGTGAGGGTACGACAACGCTTTAGCGGGAGCGTACGTGTGAGGGCGCGGGTGAGTGTCAGCGTACGGGTTAGGATTAGGGGACGGGTGAGGGTCAGGGTTCGGGGAAGGGTTAGGGTTAGTGTTCGGGCTAGGGTTAGGGTTAGGGGACGGGGACGGTTTAGGGTCAAGGTGAGGGTACGACAACGCTTTAGGGGGAGCGTACGTGTGAGGGCGCGGGTGAGTGTCAGCGTACGGGTTAGGATTAGGGGACGGGTGAGGGTCAGGCTTCGGGGAAGGGTTAGGGTTAGGGTTCGGGCTAGGGTTAGGGTTAGGGGACGGGGACGGTTCAGGGTCCAGGTGAGGGTACGACAACGCTTTAGGGAGAGCGTACGTGTGAGGGCGCGGGTGAGTGTCAGCGTACGGGTTAGGATTAGGGGATGGGTGAGGGTCAGGCTTCGGGGAAGGGTTAGGGTTAGGGTTCGGGCTAGGGTTAGGGTTAGGGGACGGGGACGGTTTAGGGTCCAGGTGAGGGTACGACAACGCCTTAGGGGGAGCGTACGTGTGAGGGCGCGGGTGAGTGTCAGCGTACGGGTTAGGATTAGGGGAAGGGTGAGTGTCAGGCTTCGGGGAAGGGTTAGGGTTAGGGTTCGGGCTAGGGTTAGGGTTAGGGTTAGGGGACGGTTTAGGGTCCAGGTGAGGGTACGACAACGCTTTAGGGGGAGCGTACGTGTGAGGGCGCGGGTGAGTGTCAGCGTACGGGTTAGGATTAGGGGACAGGTGAGGGTCAGGCTTCGGGGAAGGGTTAGGGTTAGGGTTCGGGCTAGGGTTAGGGTTAGGGGACGGGGATGGTTTAGGGTCAAGGTGAGGGTACGACATTGCTTTGTGGGGAGCGTACGTGTGAGGGCGCGGGTGAGTGTCAGCGTACGGGTTAGGATTAGGGGACGGGTGTGTGTCAGGGTTCGGGGAAGGGTTAGGGTTAGTGTTCGGGCTAGGGTTAGGGTTAGGGGACGGGGACGGTTTAGGGTCCAGGTGAGGGTACGACAACGCTTTAGGGGGAGCGTACGTGTGAGGGCGTGGGTGTCAGCGTACGGGTTAGGATTAGGGGACGGGTGAGGGTCAGGCTTCGGGGAAGGGTTAGGGTTAGGGTTCGGGCTAGGGTTAGGGTTAGGGGACGGGGACGGTTTAGGGTCCAGGTGAGGGTACGACAACGCTTTAGGGGGAGCGTACGTGTGAGGGCGCGGGTGAGTGTCAGGGTACGGGTTAGGATTAGGGGACGGGTGAGGGTCAGGCTTCGGGGAAGGGTTAGGGTTAGGGTTCGGGCTAGGGTTAGGGTTAGGGGACGGGGACGGTTTAGGGTCCAGGTGAGGGTACGACAACGCTTTAGGGGGAGCGTACGTGTGAGGGCGCGGGTGAGTGTCAGGGTACGGGTTAGGATTAGGGGACGGGTGAGGGTCAGGCTTCGGGGAAGGGTTAGGGTTAGGGTTCGGGCTAGGGTTAGGGTTAGGGGACGGGGACGGTTTAGGGTCCAGGTGAGGGTACGACAACGCTTTAGGGGGAGCGTACGTGTGAGGGCGCGGGTGAGTGTCAGCGTACGGGTTAGGATTAGGGGACGGGTGAGGGTCAGGCTTCGGGGAAGGGTTAGGGTTAGGGTTCGGGCTAGGGTTAGGGTTAGGGTTAGGGGACGGTTTAGGGTCCAAGTGAGGGTACGACAATGCTTTAGGGGGAGCGTACGTGTGAGGGCGCGGGTGAGTGTCAGCGTACGGGTTAGGATTAGGGGACGGGTGAGGGTCAGGCTTCGGGGAAGGTTTAGGGTTAGGGTTCGGGCTAGGGTTAGGGTTAGGGGATGGGGACGGTTTAGGGTCCAGGTGAGGGTACGACAATGCTTTAGGTGGAGCGTACGTGTGAGGGCGTGGGTGAGTGTCAGCGTACGGGTTAGTATTAGGGGACGGGTGAGGGTCAGGCTTCGGGGAAGGGTTAGGGTTAGGTTTAGGGTTCGGGCTAGGGTTAGGGTTAGGGGACGGGGACGGTATAGGGTCCAGGTGAGGGTACGACAACGCTTTAGGGGGAGCGTACGTGTGAGGGCGCGGGTGAGTGTCAGCGTACGGGTTAGGATTAGGGGACGGGTGAGGGTCAGGCTTCGGGGAAGGGTTAGGGTTAGGGTTCGGGCTAGGGTTAGGGTTAGGGGACGGGGACGGTTTAGGGTCCAGGTGAGGGTACGACAACGCTTTAGGGGGAGCGTACGTGTGAGGGCGCGGGTGAGAGTCAGCGTACGGGTTAGGATTAGGGGACGGGTGAGGGTCAGGCTTCGGGGAAGGGTTAGGCTTAGGGTTCGAGCTAGGGTTAGGGTTAGGGGACGGGGACGGTTTAGGGTCCAGGTGAGGGTATGACAACGCTTTAGGGGGAGCGTACGTGTGAGGGCGCGGGTGAGTGTCAGGGTACGGGTTAGGATTAGGGGACGGGTGAGGGTCAGGCTTCGGGGAAGGGTTAGGGTTAGGGTTCGGGCTAGGGTTAGGGTTAGGGGACGGGGACGGTTTAATGTCCAGGTGAGGGTACGACAACGCTTTGTGGGGAGCGTACGTGTGAGGGCGCAGGTGAGAGTCAGCGTACGGGTTAGGATTAGGGGACGGGTGAGGGTCAGGCTTCGGGGAAGGGTTAGGGTTAGGGTTCGGGCTAGGGTTAGGGTTAGGGGACGGGGACGGTTTAGGCTCCAGGTGAGGGTACGACAACGCTTTAGGGGGAGCGTACGTGTGAGGGCGCGGGTGAGTGTCAGCGTACGGGTTAGGATTAGGGGATGGGTGAAGGTCAGGCTTCGGGGAAGGGTTAGGGTTAGGGTTCGGGCTAGGGTTAGGGTTAGGGGACGGGGACGGTTTAGGGTCCAGGTGAGGGTACGACAACGCTTTAGGGGGAGCGTACGTGTGAGGGCGCGGGTGAGTGTCAGGGTACGGGTTAGGATTAGGGGACGGGTGAGGGTCAGGCTTCGGGGAAGGGTTAGGGTTAGGGTTCGGGCTAGGGTTAGGGTTAGGGGACGGGGACGGTTTAGGGTCCAGGTTAGGGTACGACAACGCTTTAGGGGGAGCGTACGTGTGAGGGCGCGGGTGAGAGTCAGCGTACGGGTTAGGATTAGGGGACGGGTGAGGGTCAGGCTTCGGGGAAGGGTTAGGGTTAGGGTTCGGGCTAGGGTTAGGGTTAGGGGACGGGGACGGTTTAGGGTCCAGGTGAGGGTACGACAACGCTTTAGGGGGAGCGTACGTGTGAGGGCGCGGGTGAGTGTCAGCGTACGGGTTAGGATTAGGGGACGGGTGAGGGTCACGCTTCGGGGAAGTGTTAGGGTTAGGGTTCGGGCTAGGGTTAGTGTTAGGGGACGGGGACGGTTTAGGGTCCAGGTGAGGGTACGACAACGCTTTAGGGGGAGCGTACGTGTGAGGGCGCGGGTGAGTGTCAGCGTACGGGTTAGGATTAGGGGACGGGTGAGGGTCAGGCTTCGGGGAAGTGTTAGGGTTAGGGTTCGGGCTAGGGTTAGGGTTAGGAGCCGGGGACGGTTTAGGGTCCAGGTGAGGGTAAGACAACGCTTTAGGGGGAGCATACGTGTGAGGGCGCGGGTGAGTGTCAGCGTACGGTTTAGGATTAGGGGACGGGTGAGGGTCAGGCTTCGGGGAAGGGTTAGGGTTAGGGTTCGGGCTAGGGTTAGGGTTAGGGGACGGGGACGGTTTAGGGTCCAGGTGAGGGTACGACAACGCTTTAGGGGGAGGGTACGTGTGAGGGCGCGGGTGAGTGTCAGGGTACGGGTTAGGATTAGGGGACGGGTGCGGGTCAGGCTTCGGGGAAGTGTTAGGGTTAGGGTTCGGGCTAGGGTTAGGGTTAGGGGACGGGGACGGTTTAGGGTCCAGGTGAGGGTACGACAACGCTTTAGGGGGAGCGTACGTGTGAGGGCGCGGGTGAGTGTCAGCGTACGGGTTAGGATTAGGGGACGGGTGAGGGTCAGGCTTCGGGGAAGTGTTAGGGTTAGGGTTCGGGCTAGGGTTAGGGTTAGGGGATGGGGACGGTTTAGGGTCCAGGTGAGGGTACGACAACGCTTTAGGGGTAGCATATGTGTGAGGGCGCGGGTGAGTGTCAGCGTACGGGTTAGGATTAGGGGACGGGTGAGGGTCAGGCTTCGGGGAAGGGTTAGGGTTAGGGTTCGGGCTAGGGTTAGGGTTAGGGGACGGGGACGGTTTAGGGTCCAGGTGAGGGTACGACAATGCTTTGTGGGGAGCGTACGTGTGAGGGCGCGGGTGAGTGTCAGCGTACGGGTTAGGATTAGGGGATGGGTGAGTGTCAGGGTTCGAGGAAGGGTTAGGGTTAGTGTTCGGGCTAGGGTTAGGGTTAGGGGACGGGGACGGTTTAGGGTCCAGGTGAGGGTACGACAACGCTTTAGGGGGAGCGTACGTCTGAGGGCGCGGGTGAGTGTCAGGGTACGGGTTAGGATTAGGGGACGGGTGAGGGTCAGGCTTCGGGGAAGGGTTAGGGTTATGGTTCGGGCTAGGGTTAGGGTTAGGGGACGGGGACGGTTTAGGGTCCAGGTGAGGGTACGACAACGCTTTAGGGGGAGCGTACGTGTGAGGGCGCGGGTGAGTGTCAGCGTACGGGTTAGGATTAGGGGACGCGTGAGGGTCAGGGTTCGGGGAAGGGTTAGGGTTAGTGTTCGGGCTAGGGTTAGGGTTAGGGGACGGGGACGGTTTAGGGTCCAGGTGAGGGTACGACAACGCTTTAGGGGGAGCGTACGTATGAGGGCGCGGGTGAGTGTCGGGGTACGGGTTAGGATTAGGGGACGGGTGAGGGTCAGGCTTCGGGGAAGGGTTAGGGTTAGGGTTCGGGCTAGGGTTAGGGTTAGGGGACGGGGACGGTTTAGGGTCCAGGTGAGGGTACGACAACGCTTTAGGGGGAGCGTACGTGTGAGGGCGCGGGTGAGTGTCAGCGTACGGGTTAGGATTAGGGGACGGTTGAGGGTCAGGCTTTGGGGAAGGGTGAGGGTTAGGGTTCGGGCTAGGGTTAGGGTTAGGGGACGGGGACGGTTTAGGGTCCAGGTGAGGGTACGACAACGCTTTATGGGGAGCGTACGTGTGAGGGCGCGGGTGAGTGTCAGCGTACGGGTTAGGATTAGGGGACGGGTGAGGGTCAGGCTTCGGGGAAGGGTTAGGGTTAGGGTTCGGGCTAGGGTTAGGGTTAGGGGACGGGGACGGTTTAGTGTCCAGGTGAGGGTACGACAACGCTTTAGGGGGAGCGTACGTGTGAGGGCGCGGGTGAGTGTCAGCGTACGGGTTAGGATTAGGGGACGGGTGAGGGTCAGGCTTCGGGGAAGGTTTAGGGTTAGGGTTCGGGCTAGGGTTAGGGTTAGGGGACGGGGACGGTTTAGGGTCCAGGTGAGGGTACGACAACGCTTTAGGGGGAGCGTACGTGTGAGGGCGCGGGTGAGTGTCAGCGTACGGGTTAGGATTAGGGGACGGTTGAGGGTCAGGCTTTGGGGAAGGGTGAGGGTTAGGGTTCGGGCTAGGGTTAGGGTTAGGGGACGGGGACGGTTTAGGGTCCAGGTGAGGGTACGACAACGCTTTATGGGGAGCGTACGTGTGAGGGCGCGGGTGAGTGTCAGCGTACGGGTTAGGATAAGGGGACGGGTGAGGGTCAGGCTTCGGGGAAGGGTTAGGGTTAGGGTTCGGGCTAGGGTTAGGGTTAGGGGACGGGGACGGTTTAGGGTACAGGTGAGGGTACGACAACGCTTTAGGGGGAGCGTACGTGTGAGGGCGCGGGTGAGTGTTAGCGTACGGGTTAGGATTAGGGGACGGGTGAGGGACAGGCTTCGGGGAAGGGTTAGGGTTAGGGTTTGGGCTAGGGTTAGGGTTAGGGGACGGGGACGGTTTAGGGTCCAGGTGAGGGTACGACAACGCTTTAGGGGGAGCGTACGTGTGAGGGCGCGGTTGAGTGTCAGCGTACGGGTTAGGATTAGGGGACGGGTGAGGGTCAGGCTTCAGGGTAGGGTTAGGGTTAGGGTTCGGGCTAGGGTTAGGGTTAGGGGACGGGGACGGTTTAGGGTCCAGGTGAGGGTACGACAACGCTTTAGGGGGAGCGTACGTGTGAGGGCGCGGGTGAGTGTCAGCGTACGGGTTAGGATTAGGGGACGGGTGAGGGTCAGGCTTCGGGGAAGGGTTAGGGTTAGGGTTCGGGCTAGGGTTAGGGTTAGGGGACGGGGACGGTTTAGGGTCCAGGTGAGGGTACGAGAACGCTTTAGGGGGAGTGTACGTGTGAGGGCGCGGGTGAGTGTCAGCGTACGGGTTAGGATTAGGGGACGGGTGAGGGTCAGGCTTGGGGAAGGGTTAGGGTTAGGGTTCGGGCTAGGGTTAGGGTTAGGGGACGGGGACGGTTTAGGGTCCAGGTGAGGGTACGACAACGCTTTAGGGGGAGCGTACGTGTGAGGGCGCGGGTGAGTGTCAGCGTACGGGTTAGGATTAGGGGACGGGTGAGGGTCAGGCTTCGGGGAAGGGTTAGGGTTAGGGTTCGGGCTAGGTTTAGGGTTAGGGGACGGGGACGGTTTAGGGTCCAGGTGAGGGTAAGACAACGCTTTAGGGGGAGCGTACGTGTGAGGGCGTGGGTGAGTGTCAGCGTACGGGTTAGGATTAGGGGACCGGTGAGGGTCAGGCTTCGGGGAAGGGTTAGGGTTAGGGTTCGGGCTAGGGTTAGGGTTAGGGGACGGGGACGGTTTAGGGTCCAGGTGAAGGTACGACAACGCTTTAGGGGGAGCGTACGTGTGAGGGCGCGGGTGAGTGTCAGCGTACGGGTTAGGATTAGGGGACGGGTGAGGGTCAGGCTTCGGGGAAGGGTTAGGGTTAGGGTTCGGGCTAGGGTTAGGGTTAGGGGACGGGGACGGTTTAGGGTCCAGGTGAGGGTACGACAACGCTTTAGGGGGAGCGTACGTGTGAGGGCGCGGGTGAGTGTCAGCGTACGGGTTAGGATTAGGGGACGGGTGAGGGTCAGGCTTCGGGGAAGGGTTAGGGTTAGGGTTCGGGCTAGGGTTAGGGTTAGGGGACGGGGACGGTTTAGGGTCCAGGTGAGGGTACGACAACGCTTTAGGGGGAGCGTACGTGTGAGGGCGCGGGTGAGTGTCAGCGTACGGGTTAGGATTAGGGGACGGGTGAGGGTCAGGCTTCGGGGAAGGGTTAGGGTTAGGGTTCGGGCTAGGGTTAGGGTTAGGGGACCGGGACGGTTTAGGGTCCAGGTGAGGGTACGACAACGCTTTAGGGGGAGCGTACGTGTGAGGGCGCGGGTGAGTGTCAGCGTACGGGTTAGGATTAGGGGACGGGTGAGGGTCAGGCTTCGGGGAAGGGTTAGGGTTAGGGTTCGGGCTAGGGTTAGGGTTAGGGGACGGGGACGGTTTAAGGTCCAGGTGAGGGTACGACAATGCTTTAGGGGGAGCGTATGTGTGAGGGCGCGGGTGAGTGTCAGCGTACGGGTTAGGATTATGGGACGGGTGAGGGTCAGGCTTCGGGGAAGGGTTAGGGTTAGGGTTCGGGCTAGGGTTAGGGTTAGGGTTAGGGGACGGTTTAGGGTCCAGGTGAGGGTACGACAACGCTTTAGGGGGAGCGTACGTGTGAGGGCGCGGGTGAGTGTCAGGGTACGGGTTAGGATTAGGGGACGGGTGAGGGTCAGGCTTCGGGGAAGGGTTAGGGTTAGGGTTCGGGCTAGGGTTAGGGTTAGGGGACGGGGACGGTTTAGGGTCCAGGTGAGGGTACGACAACGCTTTAGGGGGAGCATACGTGTGAGGGCGCGGGTGAGTGTCAGCGTACGGGTTAGGATTAGGGGACGGGTGAGGGTCAGGCTTCGGGGAAGGGTTAGGGTTAGGGTTCGGGCTAGGGTTAGTGTTAGGGGACGGGGACAGTTTAGGGTCCAGGTGAGGGTACGACAACGCTTTAGGGGGAGTGTACGTGTGAGGGCGCGGGTGAGTGTCAGGGTACGGGTTAGGATTAGGGGACGGGTGAGGGTCAGGCTTCGGGGAAGTGTTAGGGTTAGGGTTCGGGCTAGGGTTAGGGTTAGGGGACGGGGACGGTTTAGGGTCCAGGTGAGGGTACGACAACGCTTTAGGGGGAGCGTACGTGTGAGGGCGCGGGTGAGTGTCAGCGTACGGGTTAGGATTAGGGGACGGGTGAGGGTCAGGCTTCGGGGAAGGGTTAGGGTTAGGGTTCGGGCTAGGGTTAGGGTTAGGGGATGGGGACGGTTTAGGGTCCAGGTGAGGGTACGACAACGCTTTAGGGGGAGCATACGTGTGAGGGCGCGGGTGAGTGTCAGCGTACGGGTTAGGATTAGGGGACGGGTGAGGGTCAGGCTTCGGGGAAGGGTTAGGGTTAGGGTTCGGGCTAGGGTTAGGGTTAGGGGACGGGGACGGTTTAGGGTCCAGGTGAGGGTACGACAACGCTTTAGGGGGAGCGTACGTGTGAGGGCGCGGGTGAGTGTCAGCGTACGGGTTAGGATTAGGGGACGGGTGAGGGTCAGGCTTCGGGGAAGGGTTAGGGTTAGGGTTCGGGCTAGGGTTAGTGTTAGGGGACGGGGACGGTTTAGGGTCCAGGTGAGGGTACGACAACGCTTTAGGGGGAGCGTACGTGTGAGGGCTCGGGTGAGTGTCAGCGTACGGGTTAGGATTAGGGGACGGGTGAGGGTCAGGCTTCGGGGAAGGGTTAGGGTTAGGGTTCGGGCTAGGGTTAGGGTTAGGGGACGGGGACGGTTTAGGGTCCAGGTGAGGGTACTACAACGCTTTAGGGGGAGCGTACGTGTGAGGGCGCGGGTGAGAGTCAGCGTACGGGTTAGGATTAGGGGACGGGTGAGGGTCAGGCTTCGGGGAAGGGTTAGGGTTAGGGTTCGGGCTAGGGTTAGGGTTAGGGGACGGGGACGGTTTAGGGTCCAGGTGAGGGTACTACAACGCTTTAGGGGGAGCGTACGTGTGAGGGCGCGGGTGAGTGTCAGCGTACGGGTTAGGATTAGGGGACGGGTGAGGGTCACGCTTCGGGGAAGTGTTAGGGTTAGGGTTCGGGCTAGGGTTAGTGTTAGGGGACGGGGACGGTTTAGGGTCCAGGTGAGGGTACGACAACGCTTTAGGGGGAGCGTACGTGTGAGGGCGCGGGTGAGTGTCAGCGTACGGGTTAGGATTAGGGGACGGGTGAGGGTCAGGCTTCGGGGAAGTGTTAGGGTTAGGGTTCGGGCTAGGGTTAGGGTTAGGGGCCGGGGACGGTTTAGGGTCCAGGTGAGGGTAAGACAACGCTTTAGGGGGAGCGTACGTGTGAGGGCGCGGGTGAGTGTCAGCGTACGGGTTAGGATTAGGGGACGGGTGAGGGTCAGGCTTCGGGGAAGGGTTAGGGTTAGGGTTCGGGCTAGGGTTAGGGTTAGGGGACGGGGACGGTTTAGGGTCCAGGTGAGGGTACGACAACGCTTTAGGGGGAGCGTACGTGTGAGGGCGCGGGTGAGTGTCAGGGTACGGGTTAGGATTAGGGGACGGGTGAGGGTCAGGCTTCGGGGAAGTGTTAGGGTTAGGGTTCGGGCTAGGGTTAGGGTTAGGGGACGGGGACGGTTTAGGGTCCAGGTGAGGGTACGACAACGCTTTAGGGGGAGCGTACGTGTGAGGGCGCGGGTGAGTGTCAGCGTACGGGTTAGGATTAGGGGACGGGTGAGGGTCAGGCTTCGGGGAAGGGTTAGGGTTAGGGTTCGGGCTAGGGTTAGGGTTAGGGGATGGGGACGGTTTAGGGTCCAGGTGAGGGTACGACAACGCTTTAGGGGGAGCGTAGGTGTGAGGGCACGGGTGAGTGTCAGCATACGGGTTAGGATTAGGGGACGGGTGAGGGTCAGCCTTCGGGGAAGGGTTAGGGTTAGAGTTCGGGCTAGGGTTAGGGTTAGGGGACGGGGACGGTTTAGGGTCCAGGTGAGGGTACGACAACGCTTTAGGGGGAGCGTACGTGTGAGGGCACGGTTGAGTGTCAGCGTACGGGTTAGGATTAGGGGACGGGTGAGGGTCAGGCTTCGGGGAAGGGTTAGGGTTAGGGTTCGGGCTAGGGTTAGGGTTAGGGGATGGGGACGGTTTAGGGTCCAGGTGAGGGTACGACAACGCTTTAGGGGGAGCGTACGTGTGAGGGCGCGGGTGAGTGTCAGCGTACGGGTTAGGATTAGGGGACGGGTGAGGGTCAGGCTTCGGGGAAGGGTTAGGGTTAGGGTTCGGGCTAGGGTTAGGGTTAGGGGACGGGGACGGTTTAGGGTCCAGGTGAGGGTACGAGAACGCTTTAGGGGGAGCGTATGTGTGAGGGCGCGGGTGAGTGTCAGCGTACGGGTTAGGATTAGGGGACGGGTGAGGGTCAGGCTTCGGGGAAGGGTTAGGGTTAGGGTTCGGGCTAGGGTTAGGGTTAGGGGCCGGGGACGGTTTAGGGTCCAGGTGAGGGTACGACAACGCTTTAGGGCGAGCGTACGTGTGAGGGCGCGGGTGAGTGTCAGCGTACGGGTTAGGATTAGGGGACGGGTGAGGGTCAGGCTTCGGGGAAGGGTTAGGGTTAGGGTTCGGGCTAGGGTTAGGGTTAGGGGACGGGGACGGTTTAGGGTCCAGGTGAGGGTACGACAACGCTTTAGGGGGAGCGTACGTGTGAGGGCGCGGGTGAGTGTCAGGGTACGGGTTAGGATTAGGGGACGGGTGAGGGTCAGGCTTCGGGGAAGTGTTAGGGTTAGGTTTCGGGCTAGGGTTAGGGTTAGGGGACGGGGACGGTTTAGGGTCCAGGTGAGGGTACGACAACGCTTTAGGGGGAGCGTACGTGTGAGGGCGCGGGTGAGTGTCAGCGTACGGGTTAGGATTAGGGGACGGGTGAGGGTCAGGGTTCGGGAAAGGGTTAGGGTTAGGGTTCGGGCTAGGGTTAGGGTTAGGGGATGGGGACGGTTTAGGGTCCAGGTGAGGGTACGACAACGCTTTAGGGGGAGCGTATGTGTGAGGGCACGGGTGAGTGTCAGCATACGGGTTAGGATTAGGGGACGGGTGAGGGTCAGCCTTCGGGGAAGGGTTAGGGTTAGAGTTCGGGCTAGGGTTAGGGTTAGGGGATGGGGACGGTTTAGGGTCCAGGTGAGGGTACGACAACGCTTTAGGGGGAGCATACGTGTGAGGGCGCGGGTGAGTGTCAGCGTACGGGTTAGGATTAGGGGACGGGTGAGGGTCAGGCTTCGGGGAAGGGTTAGGGTTAGGGTTCGGGCTAGGGTTAGGTTTAGGGGACGGGGACGGTTTAGGGTCCAGGTGAGGGTACGACAATGCTTTGTGGGGAGCGTACGTGTGAGGGCGCGGGTGAGTGTCAGCGTACGGGTTAGGATTAGGGGATGGGTGAGTGTCAGGGTTCGAGGAAGGGTTAGGGTTAGTGTTCGGGCTAGGGTTAGGGTTAGGGGACGGGGACGGTTTAGGGTCCAGGTGAGGCTACGACAACGCTTTAGGGGGAGCGTACGTTTGAGGGCGCGGGTGAGTGTCAGCGTACAGGTTAGGATTAGGGGACGGGTGAGGGTCAGGCTTCGGGGAAGGGTTAGGGTTAGGGTTCGGGCTAGGGCTAGGGTTAGGGGACGGGGATGGTTTAGGGTCCAGGTGAGGGTACGACAACGCTTTAGGGAGAGCTTACGTGTGAGGGCGCGGGTGAGTGTCAGGGTACGGGTTAGGATTAGGGGACGGGTGAGGGTCAGGCTTCGGGGAAGGGTTAGGGTTAGGGTTCGGGCTAGGGTTAGGGTTAGGGGACGGGGACGGTTTAGGGTCCAGGTGAGGGTACGACAACGCTTTAGGGGGAGCGTACGTGTGAGGGCGCGGGTGAGTGTCAGCGTACGGGTTAGGATTAGGGGACGGGTGAGGGTCAGGCTTCGGGGAAGGGTTAGGGTTAGGGTTCGGGCTAGGGTTTGGGTTAGGGGACATGGACGGTTTAGGGTCCAGGTGAGGGTACGACAACGCTTTAGGGGGAGCGTACGTGTGAGGGCGCGGGTGAGTGTCAGGGTACGGGTTAGGATTAGGGGACGGGTGAGGGTCAGGCTTCGGGGAAGGGTTAGGGTTAGGGTTCGGGCTAGGGTTAGGGTTAGGGGACGGGGACGGATTAGGTTCCAGGTGAGGGTACGACAACGCTTTAGGGGGAGCGTACGTGTGAGGGCGCGGGTGAGTGTCAGGGTACGGGTTAGGATTAGGGGACGGGTGAGGGTCAGGCTTCGGGGAAGGGTTAGGGTTAGGGTTCGGGCTAGGGTTAGGGTTAGGGGACGGGGACGGTTTAGGGTCCAGGTGAGGGAACGACAACGCTTTAGGGGGAGCGTACGTGTGAGGGCGCGGGTGAGTGTCAGCGTACGGGTTAGGATTAGGGGACGGGTGAGGGTCAGGCTTCGGGGAAGGGTTAGGGTTAGGGTTCGGGCTAGGGTTAGGGTTAGGGTTAGGGGACGGTTTAGGGTCCAAGTGAGGGTACGACAACGCTTTAGGGGGAGCGTACGTGTGAGGGCGCGGGTGAGTGTCAGCGTACGGGTTAGGATTAGGGGACAGGTGAGGGTCAGGCTTCGGGGAAGGGTTAGGGTTAGGGTTCGGGCTAGGGTTAGGGTTAGGGGACGGGGACGGTTTAGGGTCCAGGCGAGGGTACGACAATGCTTTAGGGGGAGCGTACGTGTGAGGGTGCGGGTGAGTGTCAGCGTACGGGTTAGGATTAGGGGACGGGTGAGGGTCAGGCTTCGGGGAAGGGTTAGGGTTAGGGTTCGGGCTAGGGTTAGGGTTAGGGGACGGGGACGGTTTAGGGTCCAGGTGAGGGTACGACAACGCTTTAGTGGGAGCGTACGTGTGAGGGCGCGGGTGAGTGTCAGCGTACGGTTTAGGATTAGGGGACGGGTGAGGGTCAGGCTTCGGGGAAGGGTTAGGGTTAGGGTTTGGGCTAGGGTTAGGGTTAGGGGACGGGGACGGTTTAGGGTCCAGGTGAGGGTACGACAACGCTTTAGGGGGAGCGTACGTGTGAGGGCGAGGGTGAGTGTCAGCGTACGGGTTAGGATTAGGGGACGGGTGAGGGTCAGGCTTCGGGGAAGGGTTAGGGTTAGGGTTCGGGCTGGGGTTAGGGTTAGGGGACGAGGATGGTTTAGGGTCCAGGTGAGGGTACGACAACGCTTTAGGGGGAGCGTACGTGTGAGGGCGCGGGTGAGTGTCAGCGTACGGGTTAGGATTAGGGGACGGGTGAGGGTCAGGCTTCGGGGAAGGGTTAGGGTTAGGGTTCGGGCTAGGGTTAGGGTTAGGGGACGGGGACGGTTTAGGGTCCAGGTGAGGGTACGACAACGCTTTAGGGGGAGCGTACGTGTGAGGGCGCGGGTGAGTGTCAGCGTACGGGTTAGGATTAGGGGACGGGTGAGGGTCAGGCTTTGGGGAAGGGTTAGGGTTAGGGTTCGGGCTAGGGTTAGGGTTAGGGGACGGGGACGGTTTAGGGTCCAGGTGAGGGTACGACAACGCTTTAGGGGGAGCGTACGTGTGAGGGCGCGGGTGAGTGTCAGCGTACGGGTTAGGATTAGGGGACGGGTGAGGGTCAGGCTTCGGGGAAGGGTTAGGGTTAGGGTTCGGGCTAGGGTTAGGGTTAGGGGATGGGGACGGTTTAGGGTCCAGGTGAGGGTACGACAACGCTTTAGGGGGAGCGTATGTGTGAGGGCACGGGTGAGTGTCAGCATACGGGTTAGGATTAGGGGACGGGTGAGGGTCAGCCTTCGGGGAAGGGTTAGGGTTAGAGTTCGGGCTAGGGTTAGGGTTAGGGGATGGGGACGGTTTAGGGTCCAGGTGAGGGTACGACAACGCTTTAGGGGGAGCATACGTGTGAGGGCGCGGGTGAGTGTCAGCGTACGGGTTAGGATTAGGGGACGGGTGAGGGTCAGGCTTCGGGGAAGGGTTAGGGTTAGGGTTCGGGCTAGGGTTAGGTTTAGGGGACGGGGACGGTTTAGGGTCCAGGTGAGGGTACGACAATGCTTTGTGGGGAGCGTACGTGTGAGGGCGCGGGTGAGTGTCAGCGTACGGGTTAGGATTAGGGGATGGGTGAGTGTCAGGGTTCGAGGAAGGGTTAGGGTTAGTGTTCGGGCTAGGGTTAGGGTTAGGGGACGGGGACGGTTTAGGGTCCAGGTGAGGCTACGACAACGCTTTAGGGGGAGCGTACGTTTGAGGGCGCGGGTGAGTGTCAGCGTACAGGTTAGGATTAGGGGACGGGTGAGGGTCAGGCTTCGGGGAAGGGTTAGGGTTAGGGTTCGGGCTAGGGCTAGGGTTAGGGGACGGGGATGGTTTAGGGTCCAGGTGAGGGTACGACAACGCTTTAGGGAGAGCTTACGTGTGAGGGCGCGGGTGAGTGTCAGGGTACGGGTTAGGATTAGGGGACGGGTGAGGGTCAGGCTTCGGGGAAGGGTTAGGGTTAGGGTTGGGGCTAGGGTTAGGGTTAAGGGACGGGGACGGTTTAGGGTCCAGGTGAGGGTACGACAACGCTTTAGGGGGAGCGTACGTGTGAGGGCGCGGGTGAGTGTCAGCGTACGGGTTAGGATTAGGGGACGGGTGAGGGTCAGGCTTCGGGGAAGGGTTAGGGTTAGGGTTCGGGCTAGGGTTTGGGTTAGGGGACATGGACGGTTTAGGGTCCAGGTGAGGGTACGACAAAGCTTTAGGGGGAGCGTACGTGTGAGGGCGCGGGTGAGTGTCAGGGTACGGGTTAGGATTAGGGGACGGGTGAGGGTCAGGCTTCGGGGAAGGGTTAGGGTTAGGGTTCGGGCTAGGGTTAGGGTTAGGGGACGGGGACGGATTAGGTTCCAGGTGAGGGTACGACAACGCTTTAGGGGGAGCGTACGTGTGAGGGCGCGGGTGAGTGTCAGGGTACGGGTTAGGATTAGGGGACGGGTGAGGGTCAGGCTTCGGGGAAGGGTTAGGGTTAGGGTTCGGGCTAGGGTTAGGGTTAGGGGACGGGGACGGTTTAGGGTCCAGGTGAGGGAACGACAACGCTTTAGGGGGAGCGTACGTGTGAGGGCGCGGGTGAGTGTCAGCGTACGGGTTAGGATTAGGGGACGGGTGAGGGTCAGGCTTCGGGGAAGGGTTAGGGTTAGGGTTCGGGCTAGGGTTAGGGTTAGGGTTAGGGGACGGTTTAGGGTCCAAGTGAGGGTACGACAACGCTTTAGGGGGAGCGTACGTGTGAGGGCGCGGGTGAGTGTCAGCGTACGGGTTAGGATTAGGGGACAGGTGAGGGTCAGGCTTCGGGGAAGGGTTAGGGTTAGGGTTCGGGCTAGGGTTAGGGTTAGGGGACGGGGACGGTTTAGGGTCCAGGCGAGGGTACGACAATGCTTTAGGGGGAGCGTACGTGTGAGGGCGCGGGTGAGTGTCAGCGTACGGGTTAGGATTAGGGGACGGGTGAGGGTCAGGCTTCGGGGAAGGGTTAGGGTTAGGGTTCGGGCTAGGGTTAGGGTTAGGGGACGGGGACGGTTTAGGGTCCAGGTGAGGGTACGACAACGCTTTAGTGGGAGCGTACGTGTGAGGGCGCGGGTGAGTGTCAGCGTACGGTTTAGGATTAGGGGACGGGTGAGGGTCAGGCTTCGGGGAAGGGTTAGGGTTAGGGTTCGGGCTAGGGTTAGGGTTAGGGGACGAGGATGGTTTAGGGTCCAGGTGAGGGTACGACAACGCTTTAGGGGGAGCGTACGTGTGAGGGCACGGGTGAGTGTCAGCGTACGGGTTAGGATTAGGGGACGGGTGAGGGTCAGGCTTCGGGGAAGGGTTAGGGTTAGGGTTCGGGCTAGGGTTAGGGTTAGGGGACGGGGACGGTTTAGGGTCCAGGTGAGGGTACGACAACGCTTTAGGGGGAGCGTACGTGTGAGGGCGCGGGTGAGTGTCAGCGTACGGGTTAGGATTAGGGGACGGGTGAGGGTCAGGCTTTGGGGAAGGGTTAGGGTTAGGGTTCGGGCTAGGGTTAGGGTTAGGGGCGGGGATGGTTTAGGGTCCAGGTGAGGGTACGACAACGCTTTAGGGGGAGCGTACGTGTGAGGGCGAGGGTGAGTGTCAGCGTACGGGTTAGGATTAGGGGACGGGTGAGGGTCAGGCTTCGGGGAAGGGTTAGGGTTAGGGTTCGGGCTAGGGTTAGGGTTAGGGGACGGGGACGGTTTAGGGTCCAGGTGAGGGTACGACAACGCTTTAGGGGGAGCGTACGTGTGAGGGCGCGGGTGAGTGTCAGCATACGGGCTAGGATTAGGGGATGGGTGAGGGTCAGGCTTCGGGGAAGGGTTAGGGTTAGGGTTCGGGCTAGGCTTAGGGTTAGGGGATGGGGACGGTTTAGGGTCCAGGTGAGGGTACGACAACGCTTTAGGGGGAGCGTACGTGTGAGGGCACGGTTGAGTGTCAGCGTACGGGTTAGGATTAGGGGACGGGTGAGGGTCAGGCTTCGGGGAAGGGTTAGGGTTAGGGTTCGGGCTAGGGTTAGGGTTAGGGGACGGGGACGGTTTAGGGTCCAGGTGAGGGTACGACAACGCTTTAGGGGGAGCATACGTGTGAGGGCGCGGGTGAGTGTCAGTGTACGGGTTAGGATTAGGGGACGGGTGAGGGTCAGGCTTCGGGGAATGGTTAGGGTTAGGGTTCGGGCTAGGGTTAGGGTTAGGGGACAGGGACGGTTTAGGGTCCAGGTGAGGGTACGACAACGCTTTAGCGGGAGCGTACGTGTGAGGGCGCGGGTGAGTGTCAGCGTACGGGTTAGGATTAGGGGACGGGTGAGGGTCAGGGTTCGGGGAAGGGTTAGGGTTAGTGTTCGGGCTAGGGTTAGGGTTAGGGGACGGGGACGGTTTAGGGTCAAGGTGAGGGTACGACAACGCTTTAGGGGGAGCGTACGTGTGAGGGCGCGGGTGAGTGTCAGCGTACGGGTTAGGATTAGGGGACGGGTGAGGGTCAGGCTTCGGGGAAGGGTTAGGGTTAGGGTTCGGGCTAGGGTTAGGGTTAGGGGACGGGGACGGTTCAGGGTCCAGGTGAGGGTACGACAACGCTTTAGGGAGAGCGTACGTGTGAGGGCGCGGGTGAGTGTCAGCGTACGGGTTAGGATTAGGGGACGGGTGAGGGTCAGGCTTCGGGGAAGGGTTAGGGTTAGGGTTCGGGCTAGGGTTAGGGTTAGGGGACGGGGACGGTTTAGGGTCCAGGTGAGGGTACGACAACGCCTTAGGGGGAGCGTACGTGTGAGGGCGCGGGTGAGTGTCAGCGTACGGGTTAGGATTAGGGGAAGGGTGAGTGTCAGGCTTCGGGGAAGGGTTAGGGTTAGGGTTCAGGCTAGGGTTAGGGTTAGGGTTAGGGGACGGTTTAGGGTCCAGGTGAGGGTACGACAACGCTTTAGGGGGAGCGTACGTGTGAGGGCGCGGGTGAGTGTCAGCGTACGGGTTAGGATTAGGGGACAGGTGAGGGTCAGGCTTCGGGGAAGGGTTAGGGTTAGGGTTCGGGCTAGGGTTAGGGTTAGGGGACGGGGATGGTTTAGGGTCAAGGTGAGGGTACGACAATGCTTTGTGGGGAGCGTACGTGTGAGGGCGCGGGTGAGTGTCAGCGTACGGGTTAGGATTAGGGGACGGGTGTGTGTCAGGGTTCGGGGAAGGGTTAGGGTTAGTGTTCGGGCTAGGGTTAGGGTTAGGGGACGGGGACGGTTTAGGGTCCAGGTGAGGGTACGACAACGCTTTAGGGGGAGCGTACGTGTGAGGGCGCGGGTGTCAGCGTACGGGTTAGGATTAGGGGACGGGTGAGGGTCAGGCTTCGGGGAAGGGTTAGGGTTAGGGTTCGGGCTAGGGTTAGGTTTAGGGGACGGGGACGGTTTAGGGTCCAGGTGAGGGTACGACAACGCTTTAGGGGGAGCGTACGTGTGAGGGCGCGGGTGAGTGTCAGGGTACGGGTTAGGATTAGGGGACGGGTGAGGGTCAGGCTTCGGGGAAGGGTTAGGGTTAGGGTTCGGGCTAGGGTTAGGGTTAGGGGACGGGGACGGTTTAGGGTCCAGGTGAGGGTACGACAACGCTTTAGGGGGAGCGTACGTGTGAGGGCGCGGGTGAGTGTCAGGGTACGGGTTAGGATTAGGGGACGGGTGAGGGTCAGGCTTCGGGGAAGGGTTAGGGTTAGGGTTCGGGCTAGGGTTAGGGTTAGGGGACGGGGACGGTTTAGGGTCCAGGTGAGGGTACGACAACGCTTTAGGGGGAGCGTACGTGTGAGGGCGCGGGTGAGTGTCAGCGTACGGGTTAGGATTAGGGGACGGGTGAGGGTCAGGCTTCGGGGAAGGGTTAGGGTTAGGGTTCGGGCTAGGGTTAGGGTTAGGGTTAGGGGACGGTTTAGGGTCCAAGTGAGGGTACGACAATGCTTTAGGGGGAGCGTACGTGTGAGGGCGCGGGTGAGTGTCAGCGTACGGGTTAGGATTAGGGGACGGGTGAGGGTCAGGCTTCGGGGAAGGTTTAGGGTTAGGGTTCGGGCTAGGGTTAGGGTTAGGGGATGGGGACGGTTTAGGGTCCAGGTGAGGGTACGACAATGCTTTAGGTGGAGCGTACGTGTGAGGGCGTGGGTGAGTGTCAGCGTACGGGTTAGTATTAGGGGACGGGTGAGGGTCAGGCTTCGGGGAAGGGTTAGGGTTAGGTTTAGGGTTCGGGCTAGGGTTAGGGTTAGGGGACGGGGACGGTATAGGGTCCAGGTGAGGGTACGACAACGCTTTAGGGGGAGCGTACGTGTGAGGGCGCGGGTGAGTGTCAGCGTACGGGTTAGGATTAGGGGACGGGTGAGGGTCAGGCTTCGGGGAAGGGTTAGGGTTAGGGTTCGGGCTAGGGTTAGGGTTAGGGGACGGGGACGGTTTAGGGTCCAGGTGAGGGTACGACAACGCTTTAGGGGGAGCGTACGTGTGAGGGCGCGGGTGAGAGTCAGCGTACGGGTTAGGATTAGGGGACGTGTGAGGGTCAGGCTTCGGGGAAGGGTTAGGCTTAGGGTTCGAGCTAGGGTTAGGGTTAGGGGACGGGGACGGTTTAGGGTCCAGGTGAGGGTATGACAACGCTTTAGGGGGAGCGTACGTGTGAGGGCGCGGGTGAGTGTCAGGGTACGGGTTAGGATTAGGGGACGGGTGAGGGTCAGGCTTCGGGGAAGGGTTAGGGTTAGGGTTCGGGCTAGGGTTAGGGTTAGGGGACGGGGACGGTTTAATGTCCAGGTGAGGGTACGACAACGCTTTGTGGGGAGCGTACTTGTGAGGGCGCGGGTGAGAGTCAGCGTACGGGTTAGGATTAGGGGACGGGTGAGGGTCAGGCTTCGGGGAAGGGTTAGGGTTAGGGTTCGGGCTAGGGTTAGGGTTAGGGGACGGGGACGGTTTAGGCTCCAGGTGAGGGTACGACAACGCTTTAGGGGGAGCGTACGTGTGAGGGCGCGGGTGAGTGTCAGCGTACGGGTTAGGATTAGGGGATGGGTGAAGGTCAGGCTTCGGGGAAGGGTTAGGGTTAGGGTTCGGGCTAGGGTTAGGGTTAGGGGACGGGGACGGTTTAGGGTCCAGGTGAGGGTACGACAACACTTTAGGGGGAGCGTACGTGTGAGGGCGCGGGTGAGTGTCAGGGTACGGGTTAGGATTAGGGGACGGGTGAGGGTCAGGCTTCGGGGAAGGGTTCGGGTTAGGGTTCGGGCTAGGGTTAGGGTTAGGGGACGGGGACGGTTTAGGGTCCAGGTTAGGGTACGACAACGCTTTAGGGGGAGCGTACGTGTGAGGGCGCGGGTGAGTGTCAGGGTACGGGTTAGGATTAGGGGACGGGTGAGGGTCAGGCTTCGGGGAAGGGTTAGGGCTAGGGTTCAGGCTAGGGTTAGGGTTAGGGGACGGGGATGGTTTAGGGTCCAGGTGAGGGTACGACAACGCTTTAGGGGGAGCGTACGTGTGAGGGCGCGGGTGAGTGTCAGCGTACGGGTTAGGATTAGGGGACGGGTGAGGGTCAGGCTTCGGGGAAGGGTTAGGGTTACGGTTCGGGCTAGGGTTAGGGTTAGGGGACGGGGACGGTATAGGGTCCAGGTGAGGGTACGACAACGCTTTAGGGGGAGCGTACGTGTGAGGGCGCGGGTGAGAGTCAGCGTACGGGTTAGGATTAGGGGACGGGTGAGGGTCAGGCTTCGGGGAAGGGTTAGGGTTAGGGTTCGAGCTAGGGTTAGGGTTAGGGGACGGGGACGGTTTAGGGTCCAGGTGAGGGTACGACAACGCTTTAGGGGGAGCGTACATGTGAGGGCGCGGGTGAGTGTCAGCGTACGGGTTAGGATTAGGGGACGGGTGAGGGTCAGGCTTCGGGGAAGGGTTAGGGTTAGGGTTCGGGCTAGGGTTAGGGTTAGGGGACGGGGACGGTTTAGGGTCCAGGTGAGGGTACGACAACGCTTTAGGGGGAGCGTACGTGTGAGGGCGCGGGTGAGTGTCAGCGTACGGGTTAGGATTAGGGGACGGGTGAGGGTCAGGCTTCGGGGAAGGGTTAGGGTTAGGGTTCGGGCTAGGGTTAGGGTTAGGGGACGGGGACGGTTTAGGGTCCAGGTGAGGGTACGACAACGCTTTAGGGGGAGCGTACGTGTGAGGGCGAGGGTGAGTGTCAGCGTACGGCTTAGAATTAGGGGACGGGTGAGGGTCAGGCTTCGGGGAAGGGTTAGGGTAAGGGTTCGGGCTAGGGTTAGGGTTAGGGGACGGGGACGGTTTAGGGTCCAGGTGAGGGTACGACAACGCTTTAGGGGGAGCGTACGTGTGAGGGCGCGGGTGAGTGTCAGCGTACGGGTTAGGATTAGGGGACGGGTGAGGGTCAGGCTTCGGGGAAGGGTTAGGGTTAGGGTTCGGGCTAGGGTTAGGGTTAGGGGACGGGGACGGTTTAGGGTCCAGGTGAGGGTACGACAACGCTTTAGGGGGAGCGTACGTGTGAGGGCGCGGGTGAGTGTCAGCGTACGGGTTAGGATTAGGGGACGGGTGAGGGTCAGGCTTCGGGGAAGGGTTAGGGTTAGGGTTCGGGGTAGGGTTAGGGTTAGGGACGGGGACGGTTTAGGGTCCAGGTGAGGGTACGACAACGCTTTAGGGGGAGCGTACGTGTGAGGGCGGGGGTGAGTGTCAGCATACGGGTTAGGATTAGGGAACGGGTGAGGGTCAGGCTTCGGGGAAGGGTTAGGGTTAGGGTTCGGGCTAGGGTTAGGGTTAGGGGATGGGGACGGTTTAGGGTCCAGGTGAGGGTACGACAACGCTTTAGGGGGAGCGTACGTGTGAGGGCACGGGTGAGTGTCAGCGTACGGGTTAGGATTAGGGGACGGGTGAGGGTCAGGCTTCGGGGAAGGGTTAGGGTTAGGGTTCGGGCTAGGGTTAGGTTTAGGGGACGGGGACGGTTTAGGGTCCAGGTGAGGGTACGACAATGCTTTGTGGGGAGCGTACGTGTGAGGGCGCGGGTGAGTGTCAGCGTACGGGTTAGGATTAGGGGATGGGTGAGTGTCAGGGTTCGAGGAAGGGTTAGGGTTAGTGTTCGGGCTAGGGTTAGGGTTAGGGGACGGGGACGGTTTAGGGTCCAGGTGAGGCTACGACAACGCTTTAGGGGGAGCGTACGTTTGAGGGCGCGGGTGAGTGTCAGCGTACAGGTTAGGATTAGGGGACGGGTGAGGGTCAGGCTTCGGGGAAGGGTTAGGGTTAGGGTTCGGGCTAGGGCTAGGGTTAGGGGACGGGGATGGTTTAGGGTCCAGGTGAGGGTACGACAACGCTTTAGGGAGAGCTTACGTGTGAGGGCGCGGGTGAGTGTCAGGGTACGGGTTAGGATTAGGGGACGGGTGAGGGTCAGGCTTCGGGGAAGGGTTAGGGTTAGGGTTCGGGCTAGGGTTAGGGTTAGGGGACGGGGACGGTTTAGGGTCCAGGTGAGGGTACGACAACGCTTTAGGGGGAGCGTACGTGTGAGGGCGCGGGTGAGTGTCAGCGTACGGGTTAGGATTAGGGGACGGGTGAGGGTCAGGCTTCGGGGAAGGGTTAGGGTTAGGGTTCGGGCTAGGGTTTGGGTTAGGGGACATGGACGGTTTAGGGTCCAGGTGAGGGTACGACAACGCTTTAGGGGGAGCGTACGTGTGAGGGCGCGGGTGAGTGTCAGGGTACGGGTTAGGATTAGGGGACGGGTGAGGGTCAGGCTTCGGGGAAGGGTTAGGGTTAGGGTTCGGGCTAGGGTTAGGGTTAGGGGACGGGGACGGATTAGGTTCCAGGTGAGGGTACGACAACGCTTTAGGGGGAGCGTACGTGTGAGGGCGCGGGTGAGTGTCAGGGTACGGGTTAGGATTAGGGGACGGGTGAGGGTCAGGCTTCGGGGAAGGGTTAGGGTTAGGGTTCGGGCTAGGGTTAGGGTTAGGGGACGGGGACGGTTTAGGGTCCAGGTGAGGGAACGACAACGCTTTAGGGGGAGCGTACGTGTGAGGGCGCGGGTGAGTGTCAGCGTACGGGTTAGGATTAGGGGATGGGTGAGGGTCAGGCTTCGGGGAAGGGTTAGGGTTAGGGTTCGGGCTAGGGTTAGGGTTAGGGTTAGGGGACGGTTTAGGGTCCAAGTGAGGGTACGACAACGCTTTAGGGGGAGCGTACGTGTGAGGGCGCGGGTGAGTGTCAGCGTACGGGTTAGGATTAGGGGACAGGTGAGGGTCAGGCTTCGGGGAAGGGTTAGGGTTAGGGTTCGGGCTAGGGTTAGGGTTAGGGGACGGGGACGGTTTAGGGTCCAGGCGAGGGTACGACAATGCTTTAGGGGGAGCGTACGTGTGAGGGCGCGGGTGAGTGTCAGCGTACGGGTTAGGATTAGGGGACGGGTGAGGGTCAGGCTTCGGGGAAGGGTTAGGGTTAGGGTTCGGGCTAGGGTTAGGGTTAGGGGACGGGGACGGTTTAGGGTCCAGGTGAGGGTACGACAACGCTTTAGTGGGAGCGTACGTGTGAGGGCGCGGGTGAGTGTCAGCGTACGGTTTAGGATTAGGGGACGGGTGAGGGTCAGGCTTCGGGGAAGGGTTAGGGTTAGGGTTTGGGCTAGGGTTAGGGTTAGGGGACGGGGACGGTTTAGGGTCCAGGTGAGGGTACGACAACGCTTTAGGGGGAGCGTACGTGTGAGGGCGAGGGTGAGTGTCAGCGTACGGGTTAGGATTAGGGGACGGGTGAGGGTCAGGCTTCGGGGAAGGGTTAGGGTTAGGGTTCGGGCTAGGGTTAGGGTTAGGGGACGAGGATGGTTTAGGGTCCAGGTGAGGGTACGACAACGCTTTAGGGGGAGCGTACGTGTGAGGGCGCGGGTGAGTGTCAGCGTACGGGTTAGGATTAGGGGACGGGTGAGGGTCAGGCTTCGGGGAAGGGTTAGGGTTAGGGTTCGGGCTAGGGTTAGGGTTAGGGGACGGGGACGGTTTAGGGTCCAGGTGAGGGTACGACAACGCTTTAGGGGGAGCATACGTGTGAGGGCGCGGGTGAGTGTCAGCGTACGGGTTAGGATTAGGGGACGGGTGAGGGTCAGGCTTCGGGGAAGGGTTAGGGTTAGGGTTCGGGCTAGGGTTAGGTTTAGGGGACGGGGACGGTTTAGGGTCCAGGTGAGGGTACGACAATGCTTTGTGGGGAGCGTACGTGTGAGGGCGCGGGTGAGTGTCAGCGTACGGGTTAGGATTAGGGGATGGGTGAGTGTCAGGTTTCGAGGAAGGGTTAGGGTTAGTGTTCGGGCTAGGGTTAGGGTTAGGGGACGGGGACGGTTTAGGGTCCAGGTGAGGCTACGACAACGCTTTAGGGGGAGCGTACGTTTGAGGGCGCGGGTGAGTGTCAGCGTACAGGTTAGGATTAGGGGACGGGTGAGGGTCAGGCTTCGGGGAAGGGTTAGGGTTAGGGTTCGGGCTAGGGCTAGGGTTAGGGGACGGGGATGGTTTAGGGTCCAGGTGAGGGTACGACAACGCTTTAGGGAGAGCTTACGTGTGAGGGCGCGGGTGAGTGTCAGGGTACGGGTTAGGATTAGGGGACGGGTGAGGGTCAGGCTTCGGGGAAGGGTTAGGGTTAGGGTTCGGGCTAGGGTTAGGGTTAAGGGACGGGGACGGTTTAGGGTCCAGGTGAGGGTACGACAACGCTTTAGGGGGAGCGTACGTGTGAGGGCGCGGGTGAGTGTCAGCGTACGGGTTAGGATTAGGGGACGGGTGAGGGTCAGGCTTCGGGGAAGGGTTAGGGTTAGGGTTCGGGCTAGGGTTTGGGTTAGGGGACATGGACGGTTTAGGGTCCAGGTGAGGGTACGACAACGCTTTAGGGGGAGCGTACGTGTGAGGGCGCGGGTGAGTGTCAGGGTACGGGTTAGGATTAGGGGACGGGTGAGGGTCAGGCTTCGGGGAAGGGTTAGGGTTAGGGTTCGGGCTAGGGTTAGGGTTAGGGGACGGGGACGGATTAGGTTCCAGGTGAGGGTACGACAACGCTTTAGGGGGAGCGTACGTGTGAGGGCGCGGGTGAGTGTCAGGGTACGGGTTAGGATTAGGGGACGGGTGAGGGTCAGGCTTCGGGGAAGGGTTAGGGTTAGGGTTCGGGCTAGGGTTAGGGTTAGGGGACGGGGACGGTTTAGGGTCCAGGTGAGGGAACGACAACGCTTTAGGGGGAGCGTACGTGTGAGGGCGCGGGTGAGTGTCAGCGTACGGGTTAGGATTAGGGGACGGGTGAGGGTCAGGCTTTGGGGAAGGGTTAGGGTTAGGGTTCGGGCTAGGGTTAGGGTTAGGGTTAGGGTTAGGGGACGGTTTAGGGTCCAAGTGAGGGTACGACAACGCTTTAGGGGGAGCGTACGTGTGAGGGCGCGGGTGAGTGTCAGCGTACGGGTTAGGATTAGGGGACAGGTGAGGGTCAGGCTTCGGGGAAGGGTTAGGGTTAGGGTTCGGGCTAGGGTTAGGGTTAGGGGACGGGGACGGTTTAGGGTCCAGGCGAGGGTACGACAATGCTTTAGGGGGAGCGTACGTGTGAGGGCGCGGGTGAGTGTCAGCGTACGGGTTAGGATTAGGGGACGGGTGAGGGTCAGGCTTCGGGGAAGGGTTAGGGTTAGGGTTCGGGCTAGGGTTAGGGTTAGGGGACGGGGACGGTTTAGGGTCCAGGTGAGGGTACGACAACGCTTTAGTGGGAGCGTACGTGTGAGGGCGCGGGTGAGTGTCAGCGTACGGTTTAGGATTAGGGGACGGGTGAGGGTCAGGCTTCGGGGAAGGGTTAGGGTTAGGGTTTGGGCTAGGGTTAGGGTTAGGGGACGGGGACGGTTTAGGGTCCAGGTGAGGGTACGACAACGCTTTAGGGGGAGCGTACGTGTGAGGGCGAGGGTGAGTGTCAGCGTACGGGTTAGGATTAGGGGACGGGTGAGGGTCAGGCTTCGGGGAAGGGTTAGGGTTAGGGTTCGGGCTAGGGTTAGGGTTAGGGGACGAGGATGGTTTAGGGTCCAGGTGAGGGTACGACAACGCTTTAGGGGGAGCGTACGTGTGAGGGCGCGGGTGAGTGTCAGCGTACGGGTTAGGATTAGGGGACGGGTGAGGGTCAGGCTTCGGGGAAGGGTTAGGGTTAGGGTTCGGGCTAGGGTTAGGGTTAGGGGACGGGGACGGTTTAGGGTCCAGGTGAGGGTACGACAACGCTTTAGGGGGAGCGTACGTGTGAGGGCGCGGGTGAGTGTCAGCGTACGGGTTAGGATTAGGGGACGGGTGAGGGTCAGGCTTTGGGGAAGGGTTAGGGTTAGGGTTCGGGCTAGGGTTAGGGTTAGGGGACGGGGACGGTTTAGGGTCCAGGTGAGGGTACGACAACGCTTTAGGGGGAGCGTACGTGTGAGGGCGAGGGTGAGTGTCAGCGTACGGGTTAGGATTAGGGGACGGGTGAGGGTCAGGCTTCGGGGAAGGGTTAGGGTTAGGGTTCGGGCTAGGGTTAGGGTTAGGGGACGGGGACGGTTTAGGGTCCAGGTGAGGGTACGACAACGCTTTCGGGGGAGCGTACGTGTGAGGGCGCGGGTGAGTGTCAGCATACGGGCTAGGATTAGGGGATGGGTGAGGGTCAGGCTTCGGGGAAGGGTTAGGGTTAGGGTTCGGGCTAGGCTTAGGGTTAGGGGATGGGGACGGTTTAGGGTCCAGGTGAGGGTACGACAACGCTTTAGGGGGAGCGTACGTGTGAGGGCACGGTTGAGTGTCAGCGTACGGGTTAGGATTAGGGGACGGGTGAGGGTCAGGCTTCGGGGAAGGGTTAGGGTTAGGGTTCGGGCTAGGGTTAGGGTTAGGGGACGGGGACGGTTTAGGGTCCATGTGAGGGTACGACAACGCTTTAGGGGGAGCATACGTGTGAGGGCGCGGGTGAGTGTCAGTGTACGGGTTAGGATTAGGGGACGGGTGAGGGTCAGGCTTCGGGGAATGGTTAGGGTTAGGGTTCGGGCTAGGGTTAGGGTTAGGGGACAGGGACGGTTTAGGGTCCAGGTGAGGGTACGACAACGCTTTAGCGGGAGCGTACGTGTGAGGGCGCGGGTGAGTGTCAGCGTACGGGTTAGGATTAGGGGACGGGTGAGGGTCAGGGTTCGGGGAAGGGTTAGGGTTAGTGTTCGGGCTAGGGTTAGGGTTAGGGGACGGGGACGGTTTAGGGTCAAGGTGAGGGTACGACAACGCTTTAGGGGGAGCGTACGTGTGAGGGCGCGGGTGAGTGTCAGCGTACGGGTTAGGATTAGGGGACGGGTGAGGGTCAGGCTTCGGGGAAGGGTTAGGGTTAGGGTTCGGGCTAGGGTTAGGGTTAGGGGACGGGGACGGTTCAGGGTCCAGGTGAGGGTACGACAACGCTTTAGGGAGAGCGTACGTGTGAGGGCGCGGGTGAGTGTCAGCGTACGGGTTAGGATTAGGGGACGGGTGAGGGTCAGGCTTCGGGGAAGGGTTAGGGTTAGGGTTCGGGCTAGGGTTAGGGTTAGGGGACGGGGACGGTTTAGGGTCCAGGTGAGGGTACGACAACGCCTTAGGGGGAGCGTACGTGTGAGGGCGCGGGTGAGTGTCAGCGTACGGGTTAGGATTAGGGGAAGGGTGAGTGTCAGGCTTCGGGGAAGGGTTAGGGTTAGGGTTCAGGCTAGGGTTAGGGTTAGGGTTAGGGGACGGTTTAGGGTCCAGGTGAGGGTACGACAACGCTTTAGGGGGAGCGTACGTGTGAGGGCGCGGGTGAGTGTCAGCGTACGGGTTAGGATTAGGGGACAGGTGAGGGTCAGGCTTCGGGGAAGGGTTAGGGTTAGGGTTCGGGCTAGGGTTAGGGTTAGGGGACGGGGATGGTTTAGGGTCAAGGTGAGGGTACGACAATGCTTTGTGGGGAGCGTACGTGTGAGGGCGCGGGTGAGTGTCAGCGTACGGGTTAGGATTAGGGGACGGGTGTGTGTCAGGGTTCGGGGAAGGGTTAGGGTTAGTGTTCGGGCTAGGGTTAGGGTTAGGGGACGGGGACGGTTTAGGGTCCAGGTGAGGGTACGACAACGCTTTAGGGGGAGCGTACGTGTGAGGGCGCGGGTGTCAGCGTACGGGTTAGGATTAGGGGACGGGTGAGGGTCAGGCTTCGGGGAAGGGTTAGGGTTAGGGTTCGGGCTAGGGTTAGGTTTAGGGGACGGGGACGGTTTAGGGTCCAGGTGAGGGTACGACAACGCTTTAGGGGGAGCGTACGTGTGAGGGCGCGGGTGAGTGTCAGGGTACGGGTTAGGATTAGGGGACGGGTGAGGGTCAGGCTTCGGGGAAGGGTTAGGGTTAGGGTTCGGGCTAGGGTTAGGGTTAGGGGACGGGGACGGTTTAGGGTCCAGGTGAGGGTACGACAACGCTTTAGGGGGAGCGTACGTGTGAGGGCGCGGGTGAGTGTCAGGGTACGGGTTAGGATTAGGGGACGGGTGAGGGTCAGGCTTCGGGGAAGGGTTAGGGTTAGGGTTCGGGCTAGGGTTAGGGTTAGGGGACGGGGACGGTTTAGGGTCCAGGTTAGGGTACGACAACGCTTTAGGGGGAGCGTACGTGTGAGGGCGCGGGTGAGTGTCAGGGTACGGGTTAGGATTAGGGGACGGGTGAGGGTCAGGCTTCGGGGAAGGGTTAGGGCTAGGGTTCGGGCTAGGGTTAGGGTTAAGGGACGGGGACGGTTTAGGGTCCAGGTGAGGGTACGACAACGCTTTAGGGGGAGCGTACGTGTGAGGGCGCGGGTGAGTGTCAGCGTACGGGTTAGGATTAGGGGACGGGTGAGGGTCAGGCTTCGGGGAAGGGTTAGGGTTACGGTTCGGGCTAGGGTTAGGGTTAGGGGACGGGGACGGTATAGGGTCCAGGTGAGGGTACGACAACGCTTTAGGGGGAGCGTACGTGTGAGGGCGCGGGTGAGAGTCAGCGTACGGGTTAGGATTAGGGGACGGGTGAGGGTCAGGCTTCGGGGAAGGGTTAGGGTTAGGGTTCGAGCTAGGGTTAGGGTTAGGGGACGGGGACGGTTTAGGGTCCAGGTGAGGGTACGACAACGCTTTAGGGGGAGCGTACATGTGAGGGCGCGGGTGAGTGTCAGCGTACGGGTTAGGATTAGGGGACGGGTGAGGGTCAGGCTTCGGGGAAGGGTTAGGGTTAGGGTTCGGGCTAGGGTTAGGGTTAGGGGACGGGGACGGTTTAGGGTCCAGGTGAGGGTACGACAACGCTTTAGGGGGAGCGTACGTGTGAGGGCGCGGGTGAGTGTCAGCGTACGGGTTAGGATTAGGGGACGGGTGAGGGTCAGGCTTCGGGGAAGGGTTAGGGTTAGGGTTCGGGCTAGGGTTAGGGTTAGGGGACGGGGACGGTTTAGGGTCCAGGTGAGGGTACGACAACGCTTTAGGGGGAGCGTACGTGTGAGGGCGAGGGTGAGTGTCAGCGTACGGCTTAGGATTAGGGGACGGGTGAGGGTCAGGCTTCGGGGAAGGGTTAGGGTAAGGGTTCGGGCTAGGGTTAGGGTTAGGGGACGGGGACGGTTTAGGGTCCAGGTGAGGGTACGACAACGCTTTAGGGGGAGCGTACGTGTGAGGGCGCGGGTGAGTGTCAGCGTACGGGTTAGGATTAGGGGACGGGTGAGGGTCAGGCTTCGGGGAAGGGTTAGGGTTAGGGTTCGGGCTAGGGTTAGGGTTAGGGGACGGGGACGGTTTAGGGTCCAGGTGAGGGTACGACAACGCTTTAGGGGGAGCGTACGTGTGAGGGCGCGGGTGAGTGTCAGCGTACGGGTTAGGATTAGGGGACGGGTGAGGGTCAGGCTTCGGGGAAGGGTTAGGGTTAGGGTTCGGGGTAGGGTTAGGGTTAGGGGACGGGGACGGTTTAGGGTCCAGGTGAGGGTACGACAACGCTTTAGGGGGAGCGTACGTGTGAGGGCGGGGGTGAGTGTCAGCATACGGGTTAGGATTAGGGAACGGGTGAGGGTCAGGCTTCGGGGAAGGGTTAGGGTTAGGGTTCGGGCTAGGGTTAGGGTTAGGGGATGGGGACGGTTTAGGGTCCAGGTGAGGGTACGACAACGCTTTAGGGGGAGCGTACGTGTGAGGGCACGGGTGAGTGTCAGCGTACGGGTTAGGATTAGGGGACGGGTGAGGGTCAGGCTTCGGGGAAGGGTTAGGGTTAGGGTTCGGGCTAGGGTTAGGGTTAGGGGACGGGGACGGTTTAGGGTCCAGGTGAGGGTACAACAACGCTTTAGGGGGAGCATACGTGTGAGGGCGCGGGTGAGTGTCAGCGTACGGCTTAGGATTAGGGGACGGGTGAGGGTCAGGCTTCGGGGAAGGGTTAGGGTTAGGGTTCGGGCTAGGGTTAGGGTTAGGGGACGGGGACGGTTTAGGGTCCAGGTGAGGGTACGACAACGCTTTAGCGGGAGCGTACGTGTGAGGGCGCGGGTGAGTGTCACCGTACGGGTTAGGATTAGGGGACGGGTGAGGGTCAGGCTTCGGGGAAGGGTTAGGGTTAGGGTTCGGGCTAGGGTTAGGGTTAGGGGACGGGGACGGTTTAGGGTCCAGGTGAGGGTACGACAACGCTTTAGGGGGAGCGTACGTGTGAGGGCGCGGGTGAGTGTCAGGGTACGGGTTAGGATTAGGGGACGGGTGAGGGTCAGGCTTCGGGGAAGGGTTAGGGTTAGGGTTCGGGCTAGGGTTAGGGTTAGGGGACGGGGACGGTTTAGGGTCCAGGTGAGGGTACGACAACGCTTTAGGGGGAGCGTACGTGTGAGGGCGCGGGTGAGTGTCAGGGTACGGGTTAGGATTAGGGGACGGGTGAGGGTCAGGCTTTGGGGAAGGGTTAGGGTTAGGGTTCGGGCTAGGGTTAGGGTTAGGGGACGGGGACGGTTTAGGGTCCAGGTGAGGGTACGACAACGCTTTGTGGGGAGCGTACGTGTGAGGGCGCGGGTGAGTGTCAGCGTACGGGTTAGGATAAGGGGACGGGTGAGGGTCAGGCTTCGGGGAAGGGTTAGGGTTAGGGTTCGGGCTAGGGTTAGGGTTAGGGGACGGGGACGGTTTAGGGTCCAGGTGAGGGTACGACAACGCTTTAGGGGGAGCGTACGTGTGAGGGCGCGGGTGAGTGTCAGCGTACGGGTTAGGATTAGGGGACGGGTGAAGGTCAGGCTTCGGGGAAGGGTTAGGGTTAGGGTTCGGGCTAGGGTTAGGGTTAGGGGACGGGGACGGTTTAGGGTCCAGGTGAGGGTACGACAACGCTTTAGGGGGAGCGTACGTGTGAGGGCGCGGGTGAGTGTCAGCATACGGGTTAGGATTAGGGGACGGGTGAGGGTCAGGCTTCGGGGAAGGGTTAGGGTTAGGGTTCGGGCTAGGGTTAGGGTTAGGGGACGGGGACGGTTTAGGGTCCAGGTGAGGGTACGACAACGCTTTAGTGGGAGCGTACGTGTGAGGTCGCGGGTGAGTGTCAGCGTACGGTTTAGGATTAGGGGACGGGTGAGGGTCAGGCTTCGGGGAAGGGTTAGGGTTAGGGTTTGGGCTAGGGTTAGGGTTAGGGGACGGGGACGGTTTAGGGTCCAGGTGAGGGTACGACAACGCTTTAGGGGGAGCGTACGTGTGAGGGCGAGGGTGAGTGTCAGCGTAACGGGTTAGGGGATTAGGGGACGGGTGAGGGTCAGGCTTCGGGGAAGGGTTAGGGTTAGGGTTCGGGCTAGGGTTAGGGTTAGGGGACGAGGATGGTTTAGGGTCCAGGTGAGGGTACGACAACGCTTTAGGGGGAGCGTACGTGTGAGGGCGCGGGGTGAGTGTCAGCGTACGGGTTAGGATTAGGGGACGGGTGAGGGTCAGGCTTCGGGGAAGGGTTAGGGTTAGGGTTCGGGCTAGGGTTAGGGTTAGGGGACGGGGACGGTTTAGGGTCCAGGTGAGGGTACGACAACGCTTTAGGGGGAGCGTACGTGTGAGGGCGCGGGTGAGTGTCAGCGTACAGGTTAGGATTAGGGGACGGGTGAGGGTCAGGCTTTGGGGAAGGGTTAGGGTTAGGGTTCGGGCTAGGGTTAGGGTTAGGGGACGGGGACGGTTTAGGGTCCAGGTGAGGGTACGACAACGCTTTAGGGGGAGCGTACGTGTGAGGGCGAGGGTGAGTGTCAGCGTACGGGTTAGGATTAGGGGACGGGTGAGGGTCAGGCTTCGGGGAAGGGTTAGGGTTAGGGTTCGGCCTAGGGTTAGGGTTAGGGGACGGGGACGGTTTAGGGTCCAGGTGAGGGTACGACAACGCTTTCGGGGGAGCGTACGTGTGAGGGCGCGGGTGAGTGTCAGCATACGGGCTAGGATTAGGGGATGGGTGAGGGTCAGGCTTCGGGGAAGGGTTAGGGTTAGGGTTCGGGCTAGGCTTAGGGTTAGGGGATGGGGACGGTTTAGGGTCCAGGTGAGGGTACGACAACGCTTTAGGGGGAGCGTACGTGTGAGGGCACGGTTGAGTGTCAGCGTACGGGTTAGGATTAGGGGACGGGTGAGGGTCAGGCTTCGGGGAAGGGTTAGGGTTAGGGTTCGGGCTAGGGTTAGGGTTAGGGGACGGGGACGGTTTAGGGTCCAGGTGAGGGTACGACAACGCTTTAGGGGGAGCATACGTGTGAGGGCGCGGGTGAGTGTCAGTGTACGGGTTAGGATTAGGGGACGGGTGAGGGTCAGGCTTCGGGGAATGGTTAGGGTTAGGGTTCGGGCTAGGGTTAGGGTTAGGGGACAGGGACGGTTTAGGGTCCAGGTGAGGGTACGACAACGCTTTAGCGGGAGCGTACGTGTGAGGGCGCGGGGTGAGTGTCAGCGTACGGGTTAGGATTAGGGGACGGGTGAGGGTCAGGGTTCGGGGAAGGGTTAGGGTTAGTGTTCGGGCTAGGGTTAGGGTTAGGGGACGGGGACGGTTTAGGGTCAAGGTGAGGGTACGACAACGCTTTAGGGGGAGCGTACGTGTGAGGGCGCGGGTGAGTGTCAGCGTACGGGTTAGGATTAGGGGACGGGTGAGGGTCAGGCTTCGGGGAAGGGTTAGGGTTAGGGTTCGGGCTAGGGTTAGGGTTAGGGGACGGGGACGGTTCAGGGTCCAGGTGAGGGTACGACAACGCTTTAGGGAGAGCGTACGTGTGAGGGCGCGGGTGAGTGTCAGCGTACGGGTTAGGATTAGGGGACGGGTGAGGGTCAGGCTTCGGGGAAGGGTTAGGGTTAGGGTTCGGGCTAGGGTTAGGGTTAGGGGACGGGGACGGTTTAGGGTCCAGGTGAGGGTACGACAACGCCTTAGGGGGAGCGTACGTGTGAGGGCGCGGGTGAGTGTCAGCGTACGGGTTAGGATTAGGGGAAGGGTGAGTGTCAGGCTTCGGGGAAGGGTTAGGGTTAGGGTTCAGGCTAGGGTTAGGGTTAGGGTTAGGGGACGGTTTAGGGTCCAGGTGAGGGTACGACAACGCTTTAGGGGGAGCGTACGTGTGAGGGCGCGGGTGAGTGTCAGCGTACGGGTTAGGATTAGGGGACAGGTGAGGGTCAGGCTTCGGGGAAGGGTTAGGGTTAGGGTTCGGGCTAGGGTTAGGGTTAGGGGACGGGGATGGTTTAGGGTCAAGGTGAGGGTACGACAATGCTTTGTGGGGAGCGTACGTGTGAGGGGCGCGGGTGAGTGTCAGCGTACGGGTTAGGATTAGGGGACGGGTGTGTGTCAGGGTTCGGGGAAGGGTTAGGGTTAGTGTTCGGGCTAGGGTTAGGGTTAGGGGACGGGGACGGTTTAGGGTCCAGGTGAGGGTACGACAACGCTTTAGGGGGAGCGTACGTGTGAGGGCGCGGGTGTCAGCGTACGGGTTAGGATTAGGGGACGGGTGAGGGTCAGGCTTCGGGGAAGGGTTAGGGTTAGGGTTCGGGCTAGGGTTAGGTTTAGGGGACGGGGACGGTTTAGGGTCCAGGTGAGGGTACGACAACGCTTTAGGGGGAGCGTACGTGTGAGGGCGCGGGTGAGTGTCAGGGTACGGGTTAGGATTAGGGGACGGGTGAGGGTCAGGCTTCGGGGAAGGGTTAGGGTTAGGGTTCGGGCTAGGGTTAGGGTTAGGGGACGGGGACGGTTTAGGGTCCAGGTGAGGGTACGACAACGCTTTAGGGGGAGCGTACGTGTGAGGGCGCGGGTGAGTGTCAGGGTACGGGTTAGGATTAGGGGACGGGTGAGGGTCAGGCTTCGGGGAAGGGTTAGGGTTAGGGTTCGGGCTAGGGTTAGGGTTAGGGGACGGGGACGGTTTAGGGTCCAGGTGAGGGTACGACAACGCTTTAGGGGGAGCGTACGTGTGAGGGCGCGGGTGAGTGTCAGCGTACGGGTTAGGATTAGGGGACGGGTGAGGGTCAGGCTTCGGGGAAGGGTTAGGGTTAGGGTTCGGGCTAGGGTTAGGGTTAGGGTTAGGGGACGGTTTAGGGTCCAAGTGAGGGTACGACAATGCTTTAGGGGGAGCGTACGTGTGAGGGCGCGGGTGAGTGTCAGCGTACGGGTTAGGATTAGGGGACGGGTGAGGGTCAGGCTTCGGGGAAGGTTTAGGGTTAGGGTTCGGGCTAGGGTTAGGGTTAGGGGATGGGGACGGTTTAGGGTCCAGGTGAGGGTACGACAATGCTTTAGGTGGAGCGTACGTGTGAGGGCGTGGGTGAGTGTCAGCGTACGGGTTAGTATTAGGGGACGGGTGAGGGTCAGGCTTCGGGGAAGGGTTAGGGTTAGGTTTAGGGTTCGGGCTAGGGTTAGGGTTAGGGGACGGGGACGGTATAGGGTCCAGGTGAGGGTACGACAACGCTTTAGGGGGAGCGTACGTGTGAGGGCGCGGGTGAGTGTCAGCGTACGGGTTAGGATTAGGGGACGGGTGAGGGTCAGGCTTCGGGGAAGGGTTAGGGTTAGGGTTCGGGCTAGGGTTAGGGTTAGGGGACGGGGACGGTTTAGGGTCCAGGTGAGGGTACGACAACGCTTTAGGGGGAGCGTACGTGTGAGGGCGCGGGTGAGAGTCAGCGTACGGGTTAGGATTAGGGGACGTGTGAGGGTCAGGCTTCGGGGAAGGGTTAGGCTTAGGGTTCGAGCTAGGGTTAGGGTTAGGGGACGGGGACGGTTTAGGGTCCAGGTGAGGGTATGACAACGCTTTAGGGGGAGCGTACGTGTGAGGGCGCGGGTGAGTGTCAGGGTACGGGTTAGGATTAGGGGACGGGTGAGGGTCAGGCTTCGGGGAAGGGTTAGGGTTAGGGTTCGGGCTAGGGTTAGGGTTAGGGGACGGGGACGGTTTAATGTCCAGGTGAGGGTACGACAACGCTTTGTGGGGAGCGTACTTGTGAGGGCGCGGGTGAGAGTCAGCGTACGGGTTAGGATTAGGGGACGGGTGAGGGTCAGGCTTCTGGGAAGGGTTAGGGTTAGGGTTCGGGCTAGGGTTAGGGTTAGGGGACGGGGACGGTTTAGGCTCCAGGTGAGGGTACGACAACGCTTTAGGGGGAGCGTACGTGTGAGGGCGCGGGTGAGTGTCAGCGTACGGGTTAGGATTAGGGGATGGGTGAAGGTCAGGCTTCGGGGAAGGGTTAGGGTTAGGGTTCGGGCTAGGGTTAGGGTTAGGGGACGGGGACGGTTTAGGGTCCAGGTGAGGGTACGACAACACTTTAGGGGGAGCGTACGTGTGAGGGCGCGGGTGAGTGTCAGGGTACGGGTTAGGATTAGGGGACGGGTGAGGGTCAGGCTTCGGGGAAGGGTTCGGGTTAGGGTTCGGGCTAGGGTTAGGGTTAGGGGACGGGGACGGTTTAGGGTCCAGGTTAGGGTACGACAACGCTTTAGGGGGAGCGTACGTGTGAGGGCGCGGGTGAGTGTCAGGGTACGGGTTAGGATTAGGGGACGGGTGAGGGTCAGGCTTCGGGGAAGGGTTAGGGCTAGGGTTCGGGCTAGGGTTAGGGTTAGGGGACGGGGACGGTTTAGGGTCCAGGTGAGGGTACGACAACGCTTTAGGGGGAGCGTACGTGTGAGGGCGCGGGTGAGTGTCAGCGTACGGGTTAGGATTAGGGGACGGGTGAGGGTCAGGCTTCGGGGAAGGGTTAGGGTTACGGTTCGGGCTAGGGTTAGGGTTAGGGGACGGGGACGGTATAGGGTCCAGGTGAGGGTACGACAACGCTTTAGGGGGAGCGTACGTGTGAGGGCGCGGGTGAGAGTCAGCGTACGGGTTAGGATTAGGGGACGGGTGAGGGTCAGGCTTCGGGGAAGGGTTAGGGTTAGGGTTCGAGCTAGGGTTAGGGTTAGGGGACGGGGACGGTTTAGGGTCCAGGTGAGGGTACGACAACGCTTTAGGGGGAGCGTACATGTGAGGGCGCGGGTGAGTGTCAGCGTACGGGTTAGGATTAGGGGACGGGTGAGGGTCAGGCTTCGGGGAAGGGTTAGGGTTAGGGTTCGGGCTAGGGTTAGGGTTAGGGGACGGGGACGGTTTAGGGTCCAGGTGAGGGTACGACAACGCTTTAGGGGGAGCGTACGTGTGAGGGCGCGGGTGAGTGTCAGCGTACGGGTTAGGATTAGGGGACGGGTGAGGGTCAGGCTTCGGGGAAGGGTTAGGGTTAGGGTTCGGGCTAGGGTTAGGGTTAGGGGACGGGGACGGTTTAGGGTCCAGGTGAGGGTACGACAACGCTTTAGGGGGAGCGTACGTGTGAGGGCGAGGGTGAGTGTCAGCGTACGGCTTAGGATTAGGGGACGGGTGAGGGTCAGGCTTCAGGGAAGGGTTAGGGTAAGGGTTCGGGCTAGGGTTAGGGTTAGGGGACGGGGACGGTTTAGGGTCCAGGTGAGGGTACGACAACGCTTTAGGGGGAGCGTACGTGTGAGGGCGCGGGTGAGTGTCAGCGTACGGGTTAGGATTAGGGGACGGGTGAGGGTCAGGCTTCGGGGAAGGGTTAGGGTTAGGGTTCGGGGTAGGGTTAGGGTTAGGGGACGGGGACGGTTTAGGGTCCAGGTGAGGGTACGACAACGCTTTAGGGGGAGCGTACGTGTGAGGGCGGGGGTGAGTGTCAGCATACGGGTTAGGATTAGGGAACGGGTGAGGGTCAGGCTTCGGGGAAGGGTTAGGGTTAGGGTTCGGGCTAGGGTTAGGGTTAGGGGATGGGGACGGTTTAGGGTCCAGGTGAGGGTACGACAACGCTTTAGGGGGAGCGTACGTGTGAGGGCACGGGTGAGTGTCAGCGTACGGGTTAGGATTAGGGGACGGGTGAGGGTCAGGCTTCGGGAAGGGTTAGGGTTAGGGTTCGGGCTAGGGTTAGGGTTAGGGGACGGGGACGGTTTAGGGTCCAGGTGAGGGTACAACAACGCTTTAGGGGGAGCATACGTGTGAGGGCGCGGGTGAGTGTCAGCGTACGGGTTAGGATTAGGGGACGGGTGAGGGTCAGGCTTCGGGGAAGGGTTAGGGTTAGGGTTCGGGCTAGGGTTAGGGTTAGGGGACGGGGACGGTTTAGGGTCCAGGTGAGGGTACGACAACGCTTTAGCGGGAGCGTACGTGTGAGGGCGCGGGTGAGTGTCACCGTACGGGTTAGGATTAGGGGACGGGTGAGGGTCAGGCTTCGGGGAAGGGTTAGGGTTAGGGTTCGGGCTAGGGTTAGGGTTAGGGGACGGGGACGGTTTAGGGTCCAGGTGAGGGTACGACAACGCTTTAGGGGGAGCGTACGTGTGAGGGCGCGGGTGAGTGTCACCGTACGGGTTAGGATTAGGGGACGGTTGAGGGTCAGGCTTCGGGGAAGGGTTAGGGTTAGGGTTCGGGCTAGGGTTAGGGTTAGGGGACGGGGACGGTTTAGGGTCCAGGTGAGGGTACGACAACGCTTTAGGGGGAGCGTACGTGTGAGGGCGCGGGTGAGTGTCAGGGTACGGGTTAGGATTAGGGGACGGGTGAGGGTCAGGCTTCGGGGAAGGGTTAGGGTTAGGGTTCGGGCTAGGGTTAGGGTTAGGGGACGGGGACGGTTTAGGGTCCAGGTGAGGGTACGACAACGCTTTAGGGGGAGCGTACGTGTGAGGGCGCGGGTGAGTGTCAGGGTACGGGTTAGGATTAGGGGACGGGTGAGGGTCAGGCTTTGGGGAAGGGTTAGGGTTAGGGTTCGGGCTAGGGTTAGGGTTAGGGGACGGGGACGGTTTAGGGTCCAGGTGAGGGTACGACAACGCTTTGTGGGGAGCGTACGTGTGAGGGCGCGGGTGAGTGTCAGCGTACGGGTTAGGATAAGGGGACGGGTGAGGGTCAGGCTTCGGGGAAGGGTTAGGGTTAGGGTTCGGGCTAGGGTTAGGGTTAGGGGACGGGGACGGTTTAGGGTCCAGGTGAGGGTACGACAACGCTTTAGGGGGAGCGTACGTGTGAGGGCGCGGGTGAGTGTCAGCGTACGGGTTAGGATTAGGGGACGGGTGAAGGTCAGGCTTCGGGGAAGGGTTAGGGTTAGGGTTCGGGCTAGGGTTAGGGTTAGGGGACGGGGACGGTTTAGGGTCCAGGTGAGGGTACGACAACGCTTTAGGGGGAGCGTACGTGTGAGGGCGCGGGTGAGTGTCAGGGTACGGGTTAGGATTAGGTTACGGGTGAGGGTCAGGCTTCGGGGAAGGGTTAGGGTTAGGGTTCGGGCTAGGGTTAGGGTTAGGGGACGGGGACGGTTTAGGGTCCAGGTGAGGGTACGACAACGCTTTAGGGGGAGCGTACGTGTGAGGGCGCGGGTGAGTGTCAGCGTACGGGTTAGGATTAGGGGACGGGTGAGGGTCAGGCTTCGGGGAAGGGTTAGGGTTAGGGTTCGGGCTAGGGTTAGGGTTAGGGGACGGGGACGGTTTAGGGTCCAGGTGAGGGTACGACAACGCTTTAGGGGGAGCGTACGTGTGAGGGCGCGGGTGAGTGTCAGCGTACGGGTTAGGATTAGGGGACGGGTGAGGGTCAGGCTTCGGGGAAGGGTTAGGGTTAGGGTTCGGGGTAGGGTTAGGGTTAGGGGACGGGGACGGTTTAGGGTCCAGGTGAGGGTACGACAACGCTTTAGGGGGAGCGTACGTGTGAGGGCGGGGGTGAGTGTCAGCATACGGGTTAGGATTAGGGGACGGGTGAGGGTCAGGCTTCGGGGAAGGGTTAGGGTTAGGGTTCGGGCTAGGGTTAGGGTTAGGGGACGGGGACGGTTTAGGGTCCAGGTGAGGGTACGACAACGCTTTAGGGGGAGCGTACGTGTGAGGGCACGGGTGAGTGTCAGCGTACGGGTTAGGATTAGGGGACGGGTGAGGGTCAGGCTTCGGGGAAGGGTTAGGGTTAGGGTTCGGGCTAGGGTTAGGGTTAGGGGACGGGGACGGTTTAGGGTCCAGGTGAAGGTACAACAATGCTTTAGGGGGAGCATACGTGTGAGGGCGCGGGTGAGTGTCAGCGTACGGGTTAGGATTAGGGGACGGGTGAGGGTCAGGCTTCGGGGAAGGGTTAGGGTTAGGGTTCGGGCTAGGGTTAGGGTTAGGGGACGGGGACGGTTTAGGTTCCAGGTGAGGGTACGACAGCGCTTTAGGGGGAGCGTACGTGTGAGGGCGCGGGTGAGTGTCAGCGTACGGGTTAGGATTAGGGGACGGGTGAGGGTCAGGCTTCGGGGAAGGGTTAGGGTTAGGGTTCGGGCTAGGGTTAGGGTTAGGGGACGGGGACGGTTTAGGGTCCAGGTGAGGGTACGACAACGCTTTAGGGGGAGCGTACGTGTGAGGGCGCGGGTGAGTGTCAGCGTACGGGTTAGGATTAGGGGACGGGTGAGGGTCAGGCTTCGGGGAAGGGTTAGGGTTAGGGTTCGGGCTAGGGTTAGGGTTAGGGGACGGGGACGGTTTAGGGTCCAGGTGAGGGTACGACAATGCTTTAGGGGGAGCGTACGTGTGAGGGCGCGGGTGAGTGTCAGGGTACGGGTTAGGATTAGGTGACGGGTGAGGGTCAGGCTTCGGGGAAGGGTTAGGGTTAGGGTTCGGGCTAGGGTTAGGGTTAGGGGACGGGGACGGTTTAGGGTCCAGGTGAGGGTACGACAACGCTTTAGGGGGAGCGTACGTGTGAGGGCGCGGGTGAGTGTCAGGGTACGGGTTAGGATTAGGGGACGGGTGAGGGTCAGGCTTCGGGGAAGTGTTAGGGCTAGGGTTCGGGCTAGGGTTAGGGTTAGGGGACGGGGACGGTTTAGGGTCCAGGTGAGGGTACGACAACACTTTAGGGGGAGCGTACGTGTGAGGGCGCGGGTGAGTGTCAGCGTACGGGTTAGGATTAGGGGACGGGTGAGGGTCAGGCTTCGGGGAAGGGATAGGGTTAGGGTTCGGGCTAGGGTTAGGGTTAGGGGACGGGGACGGTTTAGGGTCCAGGTGAGGGTACGACAACGCTTTAGGGGGAGCGTACGTGTGAGGGCGCGGGTGAGTGTCAGCGTACGGGTTAGGATTAGGGGACGGGTGAGGGTCAGGCTTCGGGGAAGGGTTAGGGTTAGGGTTCGGGCTAGGGTTAGGGTTAGGGGACGGGGACGGTTTAGGGTCCAGGTGAGGGTACGACAACGCTTTAGGGGGAGCGTACGTGTGAGGGCGAGGGTGAGTGTCAGGGTACGGGTTAGGATTAGGGGACGGGTGAGGGTCAGGCTTCGGGGAAGGTTTAGGGTTAGGGTTCGGGCTAGGGTTAGGGTTAGGGGACGGGGACGGATTAGGGTCCAGGTGAGGGTACGACAACGCTTTAGGGGGAGCGTACGTGTGAGGGCGCGGGTGAGTGTCAGCGTACGGGTTAGGATTAGGGGACAGGTGAGGGTCAGGCTTCGGGGAAGGGTTAGGGTTAGGGTTCGGGCTAGGGTTAGGGTTAGGGGACGGGGACGGTTTAGGGTCCAGGCGAGGGTACGACAACGCTTTAGTGGGAGCGTACGTGTGAGGGCGCGGGTGAGTGTCAGCGTACGGTTTAGGATTAGGGGACGGGTGAGGGTCAGGCTTCGGGGAAGGGTTAGGGTTAGGGTTTGGGCTAGGGTTAGGGTTAGGGGACGGGGACGGTTTAGGGTCCAGGTGAGGGTACGACAACGCTTTAGGGGGAGCGTACGTGTGAGGGCGAGGGTGAGTGTCAGCGTACGGGTTAGGATTAGGGGACGGGTGAGGGTCAGGCTTCGGGGAAGGGTTAGGGTTAGGGTTCGGGCTAGGGTTAGGGTTAGGGGACGAGGACGGTTTAGGGTCCAGGTGAGGGTACGACAACGCTTTAGGGGGAGCGTACGTGTGAGGGCGCGGGTGAGTGTCAGCGTACGGGTTAGGTTTAGGGGACGGGTGAGGGTCAGGCTTCGGGGAAGGGTTAGGGTTAGGGTTCGGGCTAGGGTTACGGTTAGGGGACGGGGACGGTTTAGGGTCCAGGTGAGGGTACGACAACGCTTTAGGGGGAGCGTACGTGTGAGGGCGCGGGTGAGTGTCAGCGTACGGGTTAGGATTAGGGGACGGGTGAGGGTCAGGCTTTGGGGAAGGGTTAGGGTTAGGGTTCGGGCTAGGGTTAGGGTTAGGGGACGGGGACGGTTTAGGGTCCAGGTGAGGGTACGACAACGCTTTAGGGGGAGCGTACGTGTGAGGGCGAGGGTGAGTGTCAGCGTACGGGTTAGGATTAGGGGACGGGTGAGGGTCAGGCTTCGGGGAAGGGTTAGGGTTAGGGTTCGGGCTAGGGTTAGGGTTAGGGGACGGGGACGGTTTAGGGTCCAGGTGAGGGTACGACAACGCTTTAGGGGGAGCGTACGTGTGAGGGCGCGGGTGAGTGTCAGCATACGGGCTAGGATTAGGGGATGGGTGAGGGTCAGGCTTCGGGGAAGGGTTAGGGTTAGGGTTCGGGCTAGGGTTAGGGTTAGGGGATGGGGACGGTTTAGGGTCCAGGTGAGGGTACGACAACGCTTTAGGGGGAGCGTACGTGTGAGGGCACGGTTGAGTGTCAGCGTACGGGTTAGGATTAGGGGACGGGTGAGGGTCAGGCTTCGGGGAAGGGTTAGGGTTAGGGTTCGGGCTAGGGTTAGGGTTAGGGGACAGGGACGGTTTAGGGTCCAGGTGAGGGTACGACAACGCTTTAGGGGGAGCATACGTGTGAGGGCGTGGGTGAGTGTCAGTGTACGGGTTAGGATTAGGGGACGGGTGAGGGTCAGGCTTCGGGGAATGGTTAGGGTTAGGGTTCGGGCTAGGGTTAGGGTTAGGGGACAGGGACGGTTTAGGGTCCAGGTGAGGGTACGACAACGCTTTAGCGGGAGCGTACGTGTGAGGGCGCGGGTGAGTGTCAGCGTACGGGTTAGGATTAGGGGACGGGTGAGGGTCAGGGTTCGGGGAAGGGTTAGGGTTAGTGTTCGGGCTAGGGTTAGGGTTAGGGGACGGGGACGGTTTAGGGTCAAGGTGAGGGTACGACAACGCTTTAGGGGGAGCGTACGTGTGAGGGCGCGGGTGAGTGTCAGCGTACGGGTTAGGATTAGGGGACGGGTGAGGGTCAGGCTTCGGGGAAGGGTTAGGGTTAGGGTTCGGGCTAGGGTTAGGGTTAGGGGACGGGGACGGTTCAGGGTCCAGGTGAGGGTACGACAACGCTTTAGGGAGAGCGTACGTGTGAGGGCGCGGGTCAGTGTCAGCGTACGGGTTAGGATTAGGGGACGGGTGAGGGTCAGGCTTCGGGGAAGGGTTAGGGTTAGGGTTCGGGCTAGGGTTAGGGTTAGGGGACGGGGACGGTTTAGGGTCCAGGTGAGGGTACGACAACGCCTTAGGGGGAGCGTACGTGTGAGGGCGCGGGTGAGTGTCAGCGTACGGCTTAGGATTAGGGGACGGGTGAGGGTCAGGCTTCGGGGAAGGGTTAGGGTTAGGGTTCGGGCTAGGGTTAGGGTTAGGGGACGGGGACGGTTTAGGGTCCAGGTGAGGGTACGACAACGCCTTAGGGGGAGCGTACGTGTGAGGGCGCGGGTGAGTGTCAGCGTACGGCTTAGGATTAGGGGACGGGTGAGGGTCAGGCTTCGGGGAAGGGTTAGGGTTAGGGTTCGGGCTAGGGTTAGGGATAGGGGACGGGGATGGTTTAGGGTCAAGGTGAGGGTACGACAATGCTTTGTGGGGAGCGTACGTGTGAGGGCGCGGGTGAGTGTCAGCGTACGGGTTAGGATTAGGGGACGGGTGTGTGTCAGGGTTCGGGGAAGGGTTAGGGTTAGTGTTCGGGCTAGGGTTAGGGTTAGGGGACGGGGACGGTTTAGGGTCCAGGTGAGGGTACGACAACGCTTTAGGGGGAGCGTACGTGTGAGGGCGCGGGTGTCAGCGTACGGGTTAGGATTAGGGGACGGGTGAGGGTCAGGCTTCGGGGAAGGGTTAGGGTTAGGGTTCGGGCTAGGGTTAGGGTTAGGGGACGGGGACGGTTTAGGGTCCAGGTGAGGGTACGACAACGCTTTAGGGGGAGCGTACGTGTGAGGGCGCGGGTGAGTGTCACCGTACGGGTTAGGATTAGGGGACGGGTGAGGGTCAGGCTTCGGGAAAGGGTTAGGGTTAGGGTTCGGGCTAGGGTTAGGGTTAGGGGACGGGGACGGTTTAGGGTCCAGGTGAGGGTACGACAACGCTTTAGGGGGAGCGTACGTGTGAGGGCGCGGGTGAGTGTCAGCGTACGGGTTAGGATTAGGGGACGGGTGAGGGTCAGGCTTCGGGGAAGGGTTAGGGTTAGGGTTCGGGCTAGGGTTAGGGTTAGGGGACGGGGACGGTTTAGGGTCCAGGTGAGGGTACGACAACGCTTTAGGGGGAGCGTACGTGTGAGGGCGCGGGTGAGTGTCAGCGTACGGGTTAGGATAAGGGGACGGGTGAGGGTCAGGCTTCGGGGAAGGGTTAGGGTTAGGGTTCGGGCTAGGGTTAGGGTTAGGGGACGGGGACGGTTTAGGGTCCAGGTGAGGGTACGACAACGCTTTAGGGGGAGCGTACGTGTGAGGGCGCGGGTGAGTGTCAGCGTACGGGTTAGGATTAGGGGACGGGTGAAGGTCAGGCTTCGGGGAAGGGTTAGGGTTAGGGTTCGGGCTAGGGTTAGGGTTAGGGGACGGGGACGGTTTAGGGTCCAGGTGAGGGTACGACAACGCTTTAGGGGGAGCGTACGTGTGAGGGCGCGGGTGAGTGTCAGGGTACGGGTTAGGATTAGGTTACGGGTGAGGGTCAGGCTTCGGGGAAGGGTTAGGGTTAGGGTTCGGGCTAGGGTTAGGGTTAGGGGACGGGGACGGTTTAGGGTCCAGGTGAGGGTACGACAACGCTTTAGGGGGAGCGTACGTGTGAGGGCGCGGGTGAGTGTCAGCGTACGGGTTAGGATTAGGGGACGGGTGAGGGTCAGGCTTCGGGGAAGGGTTAGGGTTAGGGTTCGGGCTAGGGTTAGGGTTAGGGGACGGGGACGGTTTAGGGTCCAGGTGAGGGTACGACAACGCTTTAGGGGGAGCGTACGTGTGAGGGCGCGGGTGAGTGTCAGCGTACGGGTTAGGATTAGGGGACGGGTGAGGGTCAGGCTTCGGGGAAGGGTTAGGGTTAGGGTTCGGGGTAGGGTTAGGGTTAGGGGACGGGGACGGTTTAGGGTCCAGGTGAGGGTACGACAACGCTTTAGGGGGAGCGTACGTGTGAGGGCGGGGGTGAGTGTCAGCATACGGGTTAGGATTAGGGAACGGGTGAGGGTCAGGCTTCGGGGAAGGGTTAGGGTTAGGGTTCGGGCTAGGGTTAGGGTTAGGGGATGGGGACGGTTTAGGGTCCAGGTGAGGGTACGACAACGCTTTAGGGGGAGCGTACGTGTGAGGGCACGGGTGAGTGTCAGCGTACGGGTTAGGATTAGGGGACGGGTGAGGGTCAGGCTTCGGGGAAGGGTTAGGGTTAGGGTTCGGGCTAGGGTTAGGGTTAGGGGACGGGGACGGTTTAGGGTCCAGGTGAAGGTACAACAATGCTTTAGGGGGAGCATACGTGTGAGGGCGCGGGTGAGTGTCAGCGTACGGGTTAGGATTAGGGGACGGGTGAGGGTCAGGCTTCGGGGAAGGGTTAGGGTTAGGGTTCGGGCTATGGTTAGGGTTAGGGGACGGGGACGGTTTAGGTTCCAGGTGAGGGTACGACAGCGCTTTAGGGGGAGCGTACGTGTGAGGGCGCGGGTGAGTGTCAGCGTACGGGTTAGGATTAGGGGACGGGTGAGGGTCAGGCTTCGGGGAAGGGTTAGGGTTAGGGTTCGGGCTAGGGTTAGGGTTAGGGGACGGGGACGGTTTAGGGTCCAGGTGAGGGTACGACAACGCTTTAGGGGGAGCGTACGTGTGAGGGCGCGGGTGAGTGTCAGCGTACGGGTTAGGATTAGGGGACGGGTGAGGGTCAGGCTTCGGGGAAGGGTTAGGGTTAGGGTTCGGGCTAGGGTTAGGGTTAGGGGACGGGGACGGTTTAGGGTCCAGGTGAGGGTACGACAACGCTTTAGGGGGAGCGTACGTGTGAGGGCGCGGGTGAGTGTCAGGGTACGGGTTAGGATTAGGTGACGGGTGAGGGTCAGGCTTCGGGGAAGGGTTAGGGTTAGGGTTCGGGCTAGGGTTAGGGTTAGGGGACGGGGACGGTTTAGGGTCCAGGTGAGGGTACGACAACGCTTTAGGGGGAGCGTACGTGTGAGGGCGCGGGTGAGTGTCAGGGTACGGGTTAGGATTAGGGGACGGGTGTGGGTCAGGCTTCGGGGAAGTGTTAGGGCTAGGGTTCGGGCTAGGGTTAGGGTTAGGGGACGGGGACGGTTTAGGGTCCAGGTGAGGGTACGACAACACTTTAGGGGGAGCGTACGTGTGAGGGCGCGGGTGAGTGTCAGCGTACGGGTTAGGATTAGGGGACGGGTGAGGGTCAGGCTTCGGGGAAGGGATAGGGTTAGGGTTCGGGCTAGGGTTAGGGTTAGGGGACGGGGACGGTTTAGGGTCCAGGTGAGGGTACGACAACGCTTTAGGGGGAGCGTACGTGTGAGGGCGCGGGTGAGTGTCAGCGTACGGGTTAGGATTAGGGGACGGGTGAGGGTCAGGCTTCGGGGAAGGGTTAGGGTTAGGGTTCGGGCTAGGGTTAGGGTTAGGGGACGGGGACGGTTTAGGGTCCAGGTGAGGGTACGACAACGCTTTAGGGGGAGCGTACGTGTGAGGGCGAGGGTGAGTGTCAGGGTACGGGTTAGGATTAGGGGACGGGTGAGGGTCAGGCTTCGGGGAAGGTTTAGGGTTAGGGTTCGGGCTAGGGTTAGGGTTAGGGGACGGGGACGGATTAGGGTTCAGGTGAGGGTACGACAACGCTTTAGGGGGAGCGTACGTGTGAGGGCGCGGGTGAGTGTCAGCGTACGGGTTAGGATTAGGGGACAGGTGAGGGTCAGGCTTCGGGGAAGGGTTAGGGTTAGGGTTCGGGCTAGGGTTAGGGTTAGGGGACGGGGACGGTTTAGGGTCCAGGCGAGGGTACGACAACGCTTTAGTGGGAGCGTACGTGTGAGGGCGCGGGTGAGTGTCAGCGTACGGTTTAGGATTAGGGGACGGGTGAGGGTCAGGCTTCGGGGAAGGGTTAGGGTTAGGGTTTGGGCTAGGGTTAGGGTTAGGGGACGGGGACGGTTTAGGGTCCAGGTGAGGGTACGACAACGCTTTAGGGGGAGCGTACGTGTGAGGGCGAGGGTGAGTGTCAGCGTACGGGTTAGGATTAGGGGACGGGTGAGGGTCAGGCTTCGGGGAAGGGTTAGGGTTAGGGTTCGGGCTAGGGTTAGGGTTAGGGGACGAGGACGGTTTAGGGTCCAGGTGAGGGTACGACAACGCTTTAGGGGGAGCGTACGTGTGAGGGCGCGGGTGAGTGTCAGCGTACGGGTTAGGTTTAGGGGACGGGTGAGGGTCAGGCTTCGGGGAAGGGTTAGGGTTAGGGTTCGGGCTAGGGTTACGGTTAGGGGACGGGGACGGTTTAGGGTCCAGGTGAGGGTACGACAACGCTTTAGGGGGAGCGTACGTGTGAGGGCGCGGGTGAGTGTCAGCGTACGGGTTAGGATTAGGGGACGGGTGAGGGTCAGGCTTTGGGGAAGGGTTAGGGTTAGGGTTCGGGCTAGGGTTAGGGTTAGGGGACGGGGACGGTTTAGGGTCCAGGTGAGGGTACGACAACGCTTTAGGGGGAGCGTACGTGTGAGGGCGAGGGTGAGTGTCAGCGTACGGGTTAGGATTAGGGGACGGGTGAGGGTCAGGCTTCGGGGAAGGGTTAGGGTTAGGGTTCGGGCTAGGGTTAGGGTTAGGGGACGGGGACGGTTTAGGGTCCAGGTGAGGGTACGACAACGCTTTAGGGGGAGCGTACGTGTGAGGGCGCGGGTGAGTGTCAGCATACGGGCTAGGATTAGGGGATGGGTGAGGGTCAGGCTTCGGGGAAGGGTTAGGGTTAGGGTTCGGGCTAGGGTTAGGGTTAGGGGATGGGGACGGTTTAGGGTCCAGGTGAGGGTACGACAACGCTTTAGGGGGAGCGTACGTGTGAGGGCACGGTTGAGTGTCAGCGTACGGGTTAGGATTAGGGGACGGGTGAGGGTCAGGCTTCGGGGAAGGGTTAGGGTTAGGGTTCGGGCTAGGGTTAGGGTTAGGGGACAGGGACGGTTTAGGGTCCAGGTGAGGGTACGACAACGCTTTAGGGGGAGCATACGTGTGAGGGCGCGGGTGAGTGTCAGTGTACGGGTTAGGATTAGGGGACGGGTGAGGGTCAGGCTTCGGGGAATGGTTAGGGTTAGGGTTCGGGCTAGGGTTAGGGTTAGGGGACAGGGACGGTTTAGGGTCCAGGTGAGGGTACGACAACGCTTTAGCGGGAGCGTACGTGTGAGGGCGCGGGTGAGTGTCAGTGTACGGGTTAGGATTAGGGGACGGGTGAGGGTCAGGGTTCGGGGAAGGGTTAGGGTTAGTGTTCGGGCTAGGGTTAGGGTTAGGGGACGGGGACGGTTTAGGGTCAAGGTGAGGGTACGACAACGCTTTAGGGGGAGCGTACGTGTGAGGGCGCGGGTGAGTGTCAGCGTACGGGTTAGGATTAGGGGACGGGTGAGGGTCAGGCTTCGGGGAAGGGTTAGGGTTAGGGTTCGGGCTAGGGTTAGGGTTAGGGGACGGGGACGGTTCAGGGTCCAGGTGAGGGTACGACAACGCTTTAGGGAGAGCGTACGTGTGAGGGCGCGGGTCAGTGTCAGCGTACGGGTTAGGATTAGGGGACGGGTGAGGGTCAGGCTTCGGGGAAGGGTTAGGGTTAGGGTTCGGGCTAGGGTTAGGGTTAGGGGACGGGGACGGTTTAGGGTCCAGGTGAGGGTACGACAACGCCTTAGGGGGAGCGTACGTGTGAGGGCGCGGGTGAGTGTCAGCGTACGGCTTAGGATTAGGGGACGGGTGAGGGTCAGGCTTCGGGGAAGGGTTAGGGTTAGGGTTCGGGCTAGGGTTAGGGTTAGGGGACGGGGACGGTTTAGGGTCCAGGTGAGGGTACGACAACGCCTTAGGGGGAGCGTACGTGTGAGGGCGCGGGTGAGTGTCAGCGTACGGCTTAGGATTAGGGGACGGGTGAGGGTCAGGCTTCGGGGAAGGGTTAGGGTTAGGGTTCGGGCTAGGGTTAGGGTTAGGGGACGGGGATGGTTTAGGGTCAAGGTGAGGGTACGACAATGCTTTGTGGGGAGCGTACGTGTGAGGGCGCGGGTGAGTGTCAGCGTACGGGTTAGGATTAGGGGACGGGTGTGTGTCAGGGTTCGGGGAAGGGTTAGGGTTAGTGTTCGGGCTAGGGTTAGGGTTAGGGGACGGGGACGGTTTAGGGTCCAGGTGAGGGTACGACAACGCTTTAGGGGGAGCGTACGTGTGAGGGCGCGGGTGTCAGCGTACGGGTTAGGATTAGGGGACGGGTGAGGGTCAGGCTTCGGGGAAGGGTTAGGGTTAGGGTTCGGGCTAGGGTTAGGGTTAGGGGACGGGGACGGTTTAGGGTCCAGGTGAGGGTACGACAACGCTTTAGGGGGAGCGTACGTGTGAGGGCGCGGGTGAGTGTCAGGGTACGGGTTAGGATTAGGGGACGGGTGAGGGTCAGGCTTCGGGGAAGGGTTAGGGTTAGGGTTCGGGCTAGGGTTAGGGTTAGGGGACGGGGACGGTTTAGGGTCCAGGTGAGGGTACGACAACGCTTTAGGGGGAGCGTACGTGTGAGGGCGCGGGTGAGTGTCAGGGTACGGGTTAGGATTAGGGGACGGGTGAGGGTCAGGCTTCGGGGAAGTGTTAGGGTTAGGGTTCGGGCTAGGGTTAGGGTTAGGGGACGGGGACGGTTTAGGGTCCAGGTGAGGGTACGACAACGCTTTAGGGGGAGCGTACGTGTGAGGGCGCGGGTGAGTGTCAGCGTACGGGTTAGGATTAGGGGACGGGTGAGGGTCAGGCTTCGGGGAAGGGTTAGGGTTAGGGTTCGGGCTAGGGTTAGGGTTAGGGTTAGGGGACGGTTTAGGGTCCAAGTGAGGGTACGACAATGCTTTAGGGGGAGCGTACGTGTGAGGGCGCGGGTGAGTGTCAGCGTACGGGTTAGGATTAGGGGACGGGTGAGGGTCAGGCTTCGGGGAAGGTTTAGGGTTAGGGTTCGGGCTAGGGTTAGGGTTAGGGGATGGGGACGGTTTAGGGTCCAGGTGAGGGTACGACAATGCTTTAGGGGGAGCGTACGTGTGAGGGCGTGGGTGAGTGTCAGCGTACGGGTTAGTATTAGGGGACGGGTGAGGGTCAGGCTTCGGGGAAGGGTTAGGGTTAGGTTTAGGGTTCGGGCTAGGGTTAGGGTTAGGGGACGGGGACGGTATAGGGTCCAGGTGAGGGTACGACAACGCTTTAGGGGGAGCGTACGTGTGAGGGCGCGGGTGAGTGTCAGCGTACGGGTTAGGATTAGGGGACGGGTGAGGGTCAGGCTTCGGGGAAGGGTTAGGGTTAGGGTTCGGGCTAGGGTTAGGGTTAGGGGACGGGGACGGTTTAGGGTCCAGGTGAGGGTACGACAACGCTTTAGGGGGAGCGTACGTGTGAGGGCGCGGGTGAGAGTCAGCGTACGGGTTAGGATTAGGGGACGGGTGAGGGTCAGGCTTCGGGGAAGGGTTAGGCTTAGGGTTCGAGCTAGGGTTAGGGTTAGGGGACGGGGACGGTTTAGGGTCCAGGTGAGGATATGACAACGCTTTAGGGGGAGCGTACGTGTGAGGGCGCGGGTGAGTGTCAGGGTACAGGTTAGGATTACGGGACGGGTGAGGGTCAGGCTTCGGGGAAGGGTTAGGGTTAGGGTTCGGGCTAGGGTTAGGGTTAGGGGACGGGGACGGTTTAATGTCCAGGTGAGGGTACGACAACGCTTTGTGGGGAGCGTACGTGTGAGGGCGCGGGTGAGAGTCAGCGTACGGGTTAGGATTAGGGGACGGGTGACGGTCAGGCTTCGGGGAAGGGTTAGGGTTAGGGTTCGGGCTAGGGTTAGGGTTAGGGGACGGGGACGGTTTAGGCTCCAGGTGAGGGTACGACAACGCTTTAGGGGGAGCGTACGTGTGAGGGCGCGGGTGAGTGTCAGCGTACGGGTTAGGATTAGGGGATGGGTGAAGGTCAGGCTTCGGGGAAGGGTTAGGGTTAGGGTTCGGGCTAGGGTTAGGGTTAGGGGACGGGGACGGTTTAGGGTCCAGGTGAGGGTACGACAATGCTTTAGGGGGAGCGTACGTGTGAGGGCGCGGGTGAGTGTCAGCGTACGGGTTAGGATTAGGGGACGGGTGAGGGTCAGGCTTCGGGGAAGGGTTAGGGTTACGGTTCGGGCTAGGGTTAGGGTTAGGTGACGGGGACGGTATAGGGTCCAGGTGAGGGTACGACAACGCTTTAGGGGGAGCGTACGTGTGAGGGCGCGGGTGAGAGTCAGCGTACGGGTTAGGATTAGGGGACGGGTGAGGGTCAGGCTTCGGGGAAGGGTTAGGGTTAGGGTTCGAGCTAGGGTTAGGGTTAGGGGACGGGGACGGTTTAGGGTCCAGGTGAGGGTACGACAACGCTTTAGGGGGAGCGTACATGTGAGGGCGCGGGTGAGTGTCAGCGTACGGGTTAGGATTAGGGGACGGGTGAGGGTCAGGCTTCGGGGAAGGGTTAGGGTTAGGGTTCGGGCTAGGGTTAGGGTTAGGGGACGGGGACGGTTTAGGGTCCAGGTGAGGGTACGACAACGCTTTAGGGGGAGCGTACGTGTGAGGGCGCGGGTGAGTGTCAGCGTACGGGTTAGGATTAGGGGATGGGTGAGGGTCAGGCTTCGGGGAAGGGTTAGGGTTAGGGTTCGGGCTAGGGTTAGGGTTAGGGGACGGGGACGGTTTAGGGTCCAGGTGAGGGTACGACAACGCTTTAGGGGGAGCGTACGTGTGAGGGCGAGGGTGAGTGTCAGCGTACGGCTTAGGATTAGGGGACGGGTGAGGGTCAGGCTTCGGGGAAGGGTTAGGGTTAGGGTTCGGGCTAGGGTTAGGGTTAGGGGACGGGGACGGTTTAGGGTCCAGGTGAGGGTACGACAACGCTTTAGGGGGAGCGTACGTGTGAGGGCGCGGGTGAGTGTCAGCGTACGGGTTAGGATTAGGGGACGGGTGAGGGTCAGGCTTCGGGGAAGGGTTAGGGTTAGGGTTCGGGCTAGGGTTAGGGTTAGGGGACGGGGACGGTTTAGGGTCCAGGTGAGGGTACGACAACGCTTTAGGGGGAGCGTACGTGTGAGGGCGCGGGTGAGTGTCAGCGTACGGGTTAGGATTAGGGGACGGGTGAGGGTCAGGCTTCGGGGAAGGGTTAGGGTTAGGGTTCGGGGTAGGGTTAGGGTTAGGGGACGGGGACGGTTTAGGGTCCAGGTGAGGGTACGACAACGCTTTAGGGGGAGCGTACGTGTGAGGGCGGGGGTGAGTGTCAGCATACGGATTAGGATTAGGGAACGGGTGAGGGTCAGGCTTCGGGGAAGGGTTAGGGTTAGGGTTCGGGCTAGGGTTAGGGTTAGGGGATGGGGACGGTTTAGGGTCCAGGTGAGGGTACGACAACGCTTTAGGGGGAGCGTACGTGTGAGGGCACGTGTGAGTGTCAGCGTACGGGTTAGGATTAGGGGACGGGTGAGGGTCAGGCTTCGGGGAAGTGTTAGGGTTAGGGTTCGGGCTAGGGTTAGGGTTAGGGGACGGGGACGGTTTAGGGTCCAGGTGAGGGTACAACAACGCTTTAGGGGGAGCATACGTGTGAGGGCGCGGGTGAGTGTCAGCGTACGGGTTAGGATTAGGGGACGGGTGAGGGTCAGGCTTCGGGGAAGGGTTAGGGTTAGGGTTCGGGCTAGGGTTAGGGTTAGGGGACGGGGACGGTTTAGGGTCCAGGTGAGGGTACGACAACGCTTTAGCGGGAGCGTACGTGTGAGGGCGCGGGTGAGTGTCAGCGTACGGGTTAGGATTAGGGGACGTGTGAGGGTCAGGGTTCGGGGAAGGGTTAGGGTTAGTGTTCGGGCTAGGGTTAGGGTTAGGGGACGGGGACGGTTTAGGTTCCAGGTGAGGGTACGACAGCGCTTTAGGGGGAGCGTACGTGTGAGGGCGCGGGTGAGTGTCAGCGTACGGGTTAGGTTTAGGGGATGGGTGAGGGTCAGGCTTCGGGGAAGGGTTAGGGTTAGGGTTCGGGCTAGGGTTAGGGTTAGGGGACGGGGACGGTTTAGGGTCCAGGTGAGGGTACGACAACGCTTTAGGGAGAGCGTACGTGTGAGGGCGCGGGTGAGTGTCACCGTACGGGTTAGGATTAGGGGACGGGTGAGGGTCAGGCTTCGGGGAAGGGTTAGGGTTAGGGTTCGGGCTAGGGTTAGGGTTAGGGGACGGGGACGGTTTAGGGTCCAGGTGAGGGTACGACAACGCTTTAGGGGGAGCGTACGTGTGAGGGCGCGGGTGAGTGTCAGGGTATGGGTTAGGATTAGGGGACGGGTGAGGGTCAGGCTTCGGGGAAGGGTTAGGGTTAGGGTTCGGGCTAGGGTTAGGGTTAGGGGATGGGGACGGTTTAGGGTCCAGGTGAGGGTACGACAACGCTTTAGGGGGAGCGTACGTGTGAGGGCGCGGGTGAGTGTCAGGGTACGGGTTAGGATTAGGGGACGGGTGAGGGTCAGGCTTTGGGGAAGGATTAGGGTTAGGGTTCGGGCTAGGGTTAGGGTTAGGGGACGGGGACGGTTTAGGGTCCAGGTGAGGGTACGACAACGCTTTGTGGGGAGCGTACGTGTGAGGGCGCGGGTGAGTGTCAGCGTACGGGTTAGGATAAGGGGACGGGTGAGGGTCAGGCTTCGGGGAAGGGTTAGGGTTAGGGTTCGGGCTAGGGTTAGGGTTAGGGGACGGGGACGGTTTAGGGTCCAGGTGAGGGTACGACAACGCTTTAGGGGGAGCGTACGTGTGAGGGCGCGGGTGAGTGTCAGCGTACGGGTTAGGATTAGGGGACGGGTGAAGGTCAGGCTTCGGGGAAGGGTTAGGGTTAGGGTTCGGGCTAGGGTTAGGGTTAGGGGACGGGGACGGTTTAGGGTCCAGGTGAGGGTACGACAACGCTTTAGGGGGAGCGTACGTGTGAGGGCGCGGGTGAGTGTCAGGGTACGGGTTACTATTAGGTTACGGGTGAGGGTCAGGCTTCGGGGAAGGGTTAGGGTTAGGGTTCGGGCTAGGGTTAGGGTTAGGGGACGGGGACGGTTTAGGGTCCAGGTGAGGGTACGACAACGCTTTAGGGGGAGCGTACGTGTGAGGGCGCGGGTGAGTGTCAGCGTACGGGTTAGGATTAGGGGACGGGTGAGGGTCAGGCTTCGGGGAAGGGTTAGGGTTAGGGTTCGGGTTCGGGCTAGGGTTAGGGTTAGGGTTAGGGGACGGTTTAGGGTCCAAGTGAGGGTACGACAACGCTTTAGGGGGAGCGTACGTGTGAGGGCGCGGGTGAGTGTCAGCGTACGGGTTAGGATTAGGGGAAAGGTGAGGGTCAGGCTTCGGGGAAGGGTTAGGGTTAGGGTTCGGGCTAGGGTTAGGGTTAGGGGACGGGGACGGTTTAGGGTCCAGGTGAGGGTACGACAATGCTTTAGGGGGAGCGTACGTGTGAGGGCGCGGGTGAGTGTCAGCGTACGGGTTAGGATTAGGGGACTGGTGAGTGTCAGGCTTCGGGGAAGGGTTAGGGTTACGGTTCGGGCTAGGGTTAGGGTTAGGGGACGGGGACGGTATAGGGTCCAGGTGAGGGTACGACAACGCTTTAGGGGGAGCGTACGTGTGAGGGCGCGGGTGAGAGTCAGCGTACGGGTTAGGATTAGGGGACGGGTGAGGGTCAGGCTTCGGGGAAGGGTTAGGGTTAGGGTTCGAGCTAGGGTTAGGGTTAGGGGACGGGGACGGTTTAGGGTCCAGGTGAGGGTACGACAACGCTTTAGGGGGAGCGTACATGTGAGGGCGCGGGTGAGTGTCAGCGTACGGGTTAGGATTAGGGGACGGGTGAGGGTCAGGCTTCGGGGAAGGGTTAGGGTTAGGGTTCGGGCTAGGGTTAGGGTTAGGGGACGGGGACGGTTTAGGGTCCAGGTGAGGGTACGACAACGCTTTAGGGGGAGCGTACGTGTGAGGGCGCGGGTGAGTGTCAGGGTACGGGTTAGGATTAGGGGACGGGTGAGGGTCAGGCTTTGGGGAAGGATTAGGGTTAGGGTTCGGGCTAGGGTTAGGGTTAGGGGACGGGGACGGTTTAGGGTCCAGGTGAGGGTACGACAACGCTTTGTGGGGAGCGTACGTGTGAGGGCGCGGGTGAGTGTCAGCGTACGGGTTAGGATAAGGGGACGGGTGAGGGTCAGGCTTCGGGGAAGGGTTAGGGTTAGGGTTCGGGCTAGGGTTAGGGTTAGGGGACGGGGACGGTTTAGGGTCCAGGTGAGGGTACGACAACGCTTTAGGGGGAGCGTACGTGTGAGGGCGCGGGTGAGTGTCAGCGTACGGGTTAGGATTAGGGGACGGGTGAAGGTCAGGCTTCGGGGAAGGGTTAGGGTTAGGGTTCGGGCTAGGGTTAGGGTTAGGGGACGGGGACGGTTTAGGGTCCAGGTGAGGGTACGACAACGCTTTAGGGGGAGCGTACGTGTGAGGGCGCGGGTGAGTGTCAGGGTACGGGTTACTATTAGGTTACGGGTGAGGGTCAGGCTTCGGGGAAGGGTTAGGGTTAGGGTTCGGGCTAGGGTTAGGGTTAGGGGACGGGGACGGTTTAGGGTCCAGGTGAGGGTACGACAACGCTTTAGGGGGAGCGTACGTGTGAGGGCGCGGGTGAGTGTCAGCGTACGGGTTAGGATTAGGGGACGGGTGAGGGTCAGGCTTCGGGGAAGGGTTAGGGTTAGGGTTCGGGCTAGGGTTAGGGTTAGGGTTAGGGGACGGTTTAGGGTCCAAGTGAGGGTACGACAACGCTTTAGGGGGAGCGTACGTGTGAGGGCGCGGGTGAGTGTCAGCGTACGGGTTAGGATTAGGGGAAAGGTGAGGGTCAGGCTTCGGGGAAGGGTTAGGGTTAGGGTTCGGGCTAGGGTTAGGGTTAGGGGACGGGGACGGTTTAGGGTCCAGGTGAGGGTACGACAATGCTTTAGGGGGAGCGTACGTGTGAGGGCGCGGGTGAGTGTCAGCGTACGGGTTAGGATTAGGGGACGGGTGAGTGTCAGGCTTCGGGGAAGAGTTAGGGTTACGGTTCGGGCTAGGGTTAGGGTTAGGGGACGGGGACGGTATAGGGTCCAGGTGAGGGTACGACAACGCTTTAGGGGGAGCGTACGTGTGAGGGCGCGGGTGAGAGTCAGCGTACGGGTTAGGATTAGGGGACGGGTGAGGGTCAGGCTTCGGGGAAGGGTTAGGGTTAGGGTTCGAGCTAAGGTTAGGGTTAGGGGACGGGGACGGTTTAGGGTCCAGGTGAGGGTACGACAACGCTTTAGGGGGAGCGTACATGTGAGGGCGCGGGTGAGTGTCAGCGTACGGGTTAGGATTAGGGGACGGGTGAGGGTCAGGCTTCGGGGAAGGGTTAGGGTTAGGGTTCGGGCTAGGGTTAGGGTTAGGGGACGGGGACGGTTTAGGGTCCAGGTGAGGGTACGACAACGCTTTAGGGGGAGCGTACGTGTGAGGGCGCGGGTGAGTGTCAGCGTACGGGTTAGGATTAGGGGACGGGTGAGGGTCAGGCTTCGGGGAAGGGTTAGGGTTAGGGTTCGGGCTAGGGTTAGGGTTAGGGGACGGGGACGGTTTAGGGTCCAGGTGAGGGTACGACAACGCTTTAGGGGGAGCGTACGTGTGAGGGCGCGGGTGAGTGTCAGCGTACGGGTTAGGATTAGGGGACGGGTGAGGGTCAGGCTTCGGGGAAGGGTTAGGGTTAGGGTTCGGGGTAGGGTTAGGGTTAGGGGACGGGGACGGTTTAGGGTCCAGGTGAGGGTACGACAACGCTTTAGGGGGAGCGTACGTGTGAGGGCGGGGGTGAGTGTCAGCATACGGGTTAGGATTAGGGAACGGGTGAGGGTCAGGCTTCGGGGAAGGGTTAGGGTTAGGGTTCGGGCTAGGGTTAGGGTTAGGAGATGGGGACGGTTTAGGGTCCAGGTGAGGGTACGACAACGCTTTAGGGGGAGCGTACGTGTGAGGGCACGGGTGAGTGTCAGCGTACGGGTTAGGATTAGGGGACGGGTGAGGGTCAGGCTTCGGGGAAGGGTTAGGGTTAGGGTTCGGGCTAGGGTTAGGGTTAGGGGACGGGGACGGTTTAGGGTCCAGGTGAGGGTACAACAACGCTTTAGGGGGAGCATACGTATGAGGGCGCGGGTGAGTGTCAGCGTACGGGTTAGGATTAGGGGACGGGTGAGGGTCAGGCTTCGGGGAAGGGTTAGGGTTAGGGTTCGGGCTAGGGTTAGGGTTAGGGGACGGGGACGGTTTAGGGTCCAGGTGAGGGTACGACAACGCTTTAGGGGGAGCGTATGTGTGAGGGCGCGGGTGAGTGTCAGGGTACGGGTTAGGATAAGGGGACGGGTGAGGGTCAGGCTTCGGGGAAGGGTTAGGGTTAGGGTTCGGGCTAGGGTTAGGGTTAGGGGACGGGGACGGTTTAGGGTCCAGGTGAGGGTACGACAACGCTTTAGGGGGAGCGTACGTGTGAGGGCGCGGGTGAGTGTCAGGGTACGGGTTAGGATTAGGGGACGGGTGAGGGTCAGGCTTTGGGGAAGGGTTAGGGTTAGGGTTCGGGCTAGGGTTAGGGTTAGGGGACGGGGACGGTTTAGGGTCCAGGTGAGGGTACGACAACGCTTTGTGGGGAGCGTACGTGTGAGGGCGCGGGTGAGAGTCAGCGTACGGGTTAGGATAAGGGGACGGGTGAGGGTCAGGCTTCGGGGAAGGGTTAGGGTTAGGGTTCGGGCTAGGGTTAGGGTTAGGGGACGGGGACGGTTTAGGGTCCAGGTGAGGGTACGACAACGCTTTAGGGGGAGCGTACGTGTGAGGGCGCGGGTGAGTGTCAGCGTACGGGTTAGGATTAGGGGACGGGTGAAGGTCAGGCTTCGGGGAAGGGTTAGGGTTAGGGTTCGGGCTAGGGTTAGGGTTAGGGGACGGGGACGGTTTAGGGTCCAGGTGAGGGTACGACAACGCTTTAGGGGGAGCGTACGTGTGAGGGCGCGGGTGAGTGTCAGGGTACGGGTTAGGATTAGGTTACGGGTGAGGGTCAGGCTTCGGGGAAGGGTTAGGGTTAGGGTTCGGGCTAGGGTTAGGGTTAGGGGACGGGGACGGTTTAGGGTCCAGGTGAGGGTACGACAACGCTTTAGGGGGAGCGTACGTGTGAGGGCGCGGGTGAGTGTCAGCGTACGGGTTAGGATTAGGGGACGGGTGAGGGTCAGGCTTCGGGGAAGGGTTAGGGTTAGGGTTCGGGCTAGGGTTAGGGTTAGGGGACGGGGACGGTTTAGGGTCCAGGTGAGGGTACGACAACGCTTTAGGGGGAGCGTACGTGTGAGGGCGCGGGTGAGTGTCAGCGTACGGGTTAGGATTAGGGGACGGGTGAGGGTCAGGCTTCGGGGAAGGGTTAGGGTTAGGGTTCGGGGTAGGGTTAGGGTTAGGGGACGGGGACGGTTTAGGGTCCAGGTGAGGGTACGACAATGCTTTAGGGGGAGCGTACGTGTGAGGGCGGGGGTGAGTGTCAGCATACGGGTTAGGATTAGGGAACGGGTGAGGGTCAGGCTTCGGGGAAGGCTTAGGGTTAGGGTTCGGGCTAGGGTTAGGGTTAGGGGATGGGGACGGTTTAGGGTCCAGGTGAGGGTACGACAACGCTTTAGGGGGAGCGTACGTGTGAGGGCACGGGTGAGTGTCAGCGTACGGGTTAGGATTAGGGGACGGGTGAGGGTCAGGCTTCGGGGAAGGGTTAGGGTTAGGGTTCGGGCTAGGGTTAGGGTTAGGGGACGGGGACGGTTTAGGGTCCAGGTGAAGGTACAACAACGCTTTAGGGGGAGCATACGTGTGAGGGCGCGGGTGAGTGTCAGCGTACGGGTTAGGATTAGGGGACGGGTGAGGGTCAGGCTTCGGGGAAGGGTTAGGGTTAGGGTTCGGGCTAGGGATAGGGTTAGGGGACGGGGACGGTTTAGGGTCCAGGTGAGGGTACGACAACGCTTTAGCGGGAGCGTACGTGTGAGGGCGCGGGTGAGTGTCAGCGTACGGGTTAGGATTAGGGGACGGGTGAGGGTCAGGGTTCGGGGAAGGGTTAGGGTTAGTGTTCGGGCTAGGGTTAGGGTTAGGGGACGGGGACGGTTTAGGTTCCAGGTGAGGGTACGACAGCGCTTTAGGGGGAGCGTACGTGTGAGGGCGCGGGTGAGTGTCAGCGTACGGGTTAGGATTAGGGGACGGGTGAGGGTCAGGCTTCGGGGAAGGGTTAGGGTTAGGGTTCGGGCTAGGGTTAGGGTTAGGGGACGGGGACGGTTTAGGGTCCAGGTGAGGGTACGACAACGCTTTAGGGGGAGCGTACGTGTGAGGGCGCGGGTGAGTGTCAGCGTACGGGTTAGGATTAGGGGACGGGTGAGGGTCAGGCTTCGGGGAAGGGTTAGGGTTAGGGTTCGGGCTAGGGTTAGGGTTAGGGGACGGGGACGGTTTAGGGTCCAGGTGAGGGTACGACAACGCTTTAGGGGGAGCGTACGTGTGAGGGCGCGGGTGAGTGTCAGGGTACGGGTTAGGATTAGGTGACGGGTGAGGGTCAGGCTTCGGGGAAGGGTTAGGGTTAGGGTTCGGGCTAGGGTTAGGGTTAGGGGACGGGGACGGTTTAGGGTCCAGGTGAGGGTACGACAACGCTTTAGGGGGAGCGTACGTGTGAGGGCGCGGGTGAGTGTCAGGGTTCGGGTTAGGATTAGGGGACGGGTGAGGGTCAGGCTTCGGGGAAGTGTTAGGGCTAGGGTTCGGGCTAGGGTTAGGGTTAGGGGACGGGGACGGTTTAGGGTCCAGGTGAGGGTACGACAACACTTTAGGGGGAGCGTACGTGTGAGGGCGCGGGTGAGTGTCAGCGTACGGGTTAGGATTAGGGGACGGGTGAGGGTCAGGCTTCGGGGAAGGGATAGGGTTAGGGTTCGGGCTAGGGTTAGGGTTAGGGGACGGGGACGGTTTAGGGTCCAGGTGAGGGTACGACAACGCTTTAGGGGGAGCGTACGTGTGAGGGCGCGGGTGAGTGTCAGCGTACGGGTTAGGATTAGGGGACGGGTGAGGGTCAGGCTTCGGGGAAGGGTTAGGGTTAGGGTTCGGGCTAGGGTTAGGGTTAGGGGACGGGGACGGTTTAGGGTCCAGGTGAGGGTACGACAACGCTTTAGGGGGAGCGTACGTGTGAGGGCGCGGGTGAGTGTCAGGGTACGGGTTAGGATTAGGGGACGGGTGAGGGTCAGGCTTCGGGGAAGGTTTAGGGTTAGGGTTCGGGCTAGGGTTAGGGTTAGGGGACGGGGACGGATTAGGGTCCAGGTGAGGGTACGACAACGCTTTAGGGGGAGCGTACGTGTGAGGGCGCGGGTGAGTGTCAGCGTACGCGTTAGGATTAGGGGACAGGTGAGGGTCAGGCTTCGGGGAAGGGTTAGGGTTAGGGTTCGGGCTAGGGTTAGGGTTAGGGGACGGGGACGGTTTAGGGTCCAGGCGAGGGTACGACAATGCTTTAGGGGGAGCGTACGTGTGAGGGCGCGGGTGAGTGTCAGCGTACGGGTTAGGATTAGGGGACGGGTGAGGGTCAGGCTTCGGGGAAGGGTTAGGGTTAGGGTTCGGTCTAGGGTTAGGGTTAGGGGACGGGGACGGTATAGGGTCCAGGTGAGGGTACGACAACGCTTTAGGGGGAGCGTACGTGTGAGGGCGTGGGTGAGTGTCAGCGTACGGGTTAGGATTAGGGGACGGGTGAGGGTCAGGCTTCGGGGAAGGGTTAGGGTTAGGGTTCGGGCTAGGGTTAGGGTTAGGGGACGGGGACGGTTTAGGGTCCAGGTGAGGGTACGACAACGCTTTAGGGGGAGCGTACGTGTGAGGGCGCGGGTGAGAGTCAGCGTACGGGTTAGGATTAGGGGATGGGTGAGGGTCAGGCTTCGGGGAAGGGTTAGGGTTAGGGTTCGAGCTAGGGTTAGGGTTAAGGGACGGGGACGGTTAAGGGTCCAGGTGAGGGTACGACAACGCTTTAGGGGGAGCGTACGTGTGAGGGCGCGGGTGAGTGTCAGCGTACGGGTTAGGATTATGGGACGGGTGAGGGTCAGGCTTCGGGGAAGGGTTAGGGTTAGGGTTCGGGCTAGGGTTAGGGTTAGGGGACGGGGACGGTTTAGGGTCCAGGTGAGGGTACGACAATGCTTTAGTGGGAGCGTACGTGTGAGGGCGCGGGTGAGTGTCAGCGTACGGGTTAGGATTAGGGGACGGGTGAGGGTCAGGCTTCGGGGAAGGGTTAGGGTTAGGGTTTGGGCTAGGGTTAGGGTTAGGGGACGGGGACGGTGTAGGGTCCAGGTGAGGGTACGACAACGCTTTAGGGGGAGCGTACGTGTGAGGGCGAGGGTGAGTGTCAGCGTACGGGTTAGGATTAGGGGACGGGTGAGGGTCAGGCTTCGGGGAAGGGTTAGGGTTAGTGTTCGGGCTAGGGTTAGGGTTAGGGGACGAGGACGGTTTAGGGTCCAGGTGAGGGTACGACAACGCTTTAGGGGGAGCGTACGTGTCAGGGCGCGGGTGAGTGTCAGCGTACGGGTTAGGATTAGGGGACGGGTGAGGGTCAGGCTTCGGGAAAGGGTTAGGGTTAGGGTTCGGGCTAGGGTTAGGGTTAGGGGACGGGGACGGTTTAGGGTCCAGGTGAGGGTACGACAACGCTTTAGGGGGAGCGTACGTGTGAGGGCGCGGGTGAGTGTCAGCGTACGGGTTAGGATTAGGGGACGGGTGAGGGTCAGGCTTTGGGGAAGGGTTAGGGTTAGGGTTCGGGCTAGGGTTAGGGTTAGGGGATGGGGACGGTTTAGGGTCCAGGTGAGGGTACGACAACGCTTTAGGGGGAGCGTACGTGTGAGGGCGAGGGTGAGTGTCAGCGTACGGGTTAGGATTAGGGGACGGGTGAGGGTCAGGCTTCGGGGAAGGGTTAGGGTTAGGGTTCGGGCTAGGGTTAGGGTTAGGGGACGGGGACGGTTTAGGGTCCAGGTGAGGGTACGACAACGCTTTAGGGGGAGCGTACGTGTGAGGGCGCGGGTGAGTGTCAGCATACGGGCTAGGATTAGGGGATGGGTGAGGGTCAGGCTTCGGGGAAGGGTTAGGGTTAGGGTTCGGGCTAGGGTTAGGGTTAGGGGATGGGGACGGTTTAGGGTCCAGGTGAGGGTACGACAACGCTTTAGGGGGAGCGTAGGTGTGAGGGCACGGTTGAGTGTCAGCGTACGGGTTAGGATTAGGGGACGGGTGAGGGTCAGGCTTCGGGGAAGGGTTAGGGTTAGGGTTCGGGCTAGGGTTAGGGTTAGGGGACGGGGACGGTTTAGGGTCCAGGTGAGGGTACGACAACGCTTTAGGGGGAGCATACGTGTGAGGGCGCGGGTGAGTGTCAGTGTACGGGTTAGGATTAGGGGACGGGTGAGGGTCAGGCTTCGGGGAACGGTTAGGGTTAGGGTTCGGGCTAGGGTTAGGGTTAGGGTTAGGGGACGGTTTAGGGTCCAGGTGAGGGTACGACAACGCTTTAGGGGGAGCGTACGTGTGAGGGCGCGGGTGAGTGTCAGCGTACGGGTTAGGATTAGGGGACGGGTGAGGGTCAGGGTTCGGGGAAGGGTTAGGGTTAGTGTTCGGGCTAGGGTTAGGGTTAGGGGACGGGGACGGTTTAGGGTCCAGGTGAGGGTACGACAACGCTTTAGGGGGAGCGTACGTGTGAGGGCGCGGGTGAGTGTCAGCGTACGGGTTAGGATTAGGGGACGGGTGAGGGTCAGGCTTCGGGGAAGGGTTAGGGTTAGGGTTCGGGCTAGGGTTAGGGTTAGGGGACGGGGACGGTTCAGGGTCCAGGTGAGGGTACGACAACGCTTTAGGGAGAGCGTACGTGTGAGGGCGCGGGTGAGTGTCAGCGTACGGGTTAGGATTAGGGGACGGGTGAGGGTCAGGCTTCGGGGAAGGGTTAGGGTTAGGGTTCGGGCTAGGGTTAGGGTTAGGGGACGGGGACGGTTTAGGGTCCAGGTGAGGGTACGACAACGCCTTAGGGGGAGCGTACGTGTGAGGGCGCGTGTGAGTGTCAGCGTACGGGTTAGGATTAGGGGAAGGGTGAGTGTCAGGCTTCGGGGAAGGGTTAGGGTTAGGGTTCGGGCTAGGGTTAGGGTTAGGGTTAGGGGACGGTTTAGGGTCCAGGTGAGGGTACGACAACGCTTTAGGGGGAGCGTACGTGTGAGGGCGCGGGTGAGTGTCAGCGTACGGGTTAGGATTAGGGGACAGGTGAGGGTCAGGCTTCGGGGAAGTGTTAGGGTTAGGGTTCGGGGTAGGTTTAGGGTTAGGGGACGGGGATGGTTTAGAGTCCAGGTGAGGGTACGACAATGCTTTGTGGGGAGCGTACGTGTGAGGGCGCGGGTGAGTGTCAGCGTACGGGTTAGGATTAGGGGACGGGTGTGTGTCAGGGTTCGGGGAAGGGTTAGGGTTAGTGTTCGGGCTAGGGTTAGGGTTAGGGGACGGGGACGGTTTAGGGTCCAGGTGAGGGTACGACAACGCTTTAGGGGGAGCGTACGTGTGAGGGCGTGGGTGTCAGCGTACGGGTTAGGATTAGGGGACGGGTGAGGGTCAGGCTTCGGGGAAGGGTTAGGGTTAGGGTTCGGGCTAGGGTTAGGGTTAGGGGACGGGGACGGTTTAGGGTCCAGGTGAGGGTACGACAACGCTTTAGGGGGAGCGTACGTGTGAGGGCGCGGGTGAGTGTCAGGGTACGGGTTAGGATTAGGGGACGGGTGAGGGTCAGGCTTCGGGGAAGGGTTAGGGTTAGGGTTCGGGCTAGGGTTAGGGTTAGGGGACGGGGACGGTTTAGGGTCCAGGTGAGGGTACGACAACGCTTTAGGGGGAGCGTACGTGTGAGGGCGCGGGTGAGTGTCAGGGTACGGGTTAGGATTAGGGGACGGGTGAGGGTCAGGCTTCTGGGAAGGGTTAGGGTTAGGGTTCGGGCTAGGGTTAGGGTTAGGGGACGGGGACGGTTTAGGGTCCAGGTGAGGGTACGACAACGCTTTAGGGGGAGCGTACGTGTGAGGGCGCGGGTGAGTGTCAGCGTACGGGTTAGGATTAGGGGACGGGTGAGGGTCAGGCTTCGGGGAAGGGTTAGGGTTAGGGTTCGGGCTAGGGTTAGGGTTAGGGTTAGGGGACGGTTTAGGGTCCAAGTGAGGGTACGACAATGCTTTAGGGGGAGCGTACGTGTGAGGGCGCGGGTGAGTGTCAGCGTACGGGTTAGGATTAGGGGACGGGTGAGGGTCAGGCTTCGGGGAAGGGTTAGGGTTAGGGTTCGGGCTAGGGTTAGGGTTAGGGGATGGGGACGGTTTAGGGTCCAGGTGAGGGTACGACAATGCTTTAGGGGGAGCGTACGTGTGAGGGCGTGGGTGAGTGTCAGCGTACGGGTTAGTATTAGGGGACGGGTGAGGGTCAGGCTTCGGGGAAGGGTTAGGGTTAGGTTTAGGGTTCGGGCTAGGGTTAGGGTTAGGGGACGGGGACGGTATAGGGTACAGGTGAGGGTACGACAACGCTTTAGGGGGAGCGTACGTGTGAGGGCGCGGGTGAGTGTCAGCGTACGGGTTAGGATTAGGGGACGGGTGAGGGTCAGGCTTCGGGGAAGGGTTAGGGTTAGGGTTCGGGCTAGGGTTAGGGTTAGGGGACGGGGACGGTTTAGGGTCCAGGTGAGGGTACGAAAACGCTTTAGGGGGAGCGTACGTGTGAGGGCGCGGGTGAGTGTCAGCGTACGGGTTAGGATTAGGGGACGGGTGAGCGTCAGGCTTCGGGGAAGGGTTAGGCTAAGGGTTCGAGCTAGGGTTAGGGTTAGGGGACGGGGACGGTTTAGGGTCCAGGTGAGGGTATGACAACGCTTTAGGGGGAGCGTACGTGTGAGGGCGCGGGTGAGTGTCAGGGTACGGGTTAGGATTAGGGGACGGGTGAGGGTCAGGCTTCGGGGAAGGGTTAGGGTTAGGGTTCGGGCTAGGGTTAGGGTTAGGGGACGGGGACGGTTTAATGTCCAGGTTAGGGTACGACAACGCTTTGTGGGGAGCGTACGTGTGAGGGCGCGGGTGAGTGTCAGCGTACGGGTTAGGATTAGGGGACGGGTGAGGGTCAGGCTTCGGGGAAGGGTTAGGGTTAGGGTTCGGGCTAGGGTTAGGGTTAGGGGACGGGGACGGTTTAGGCTCCAGGTGAGGGTACGACAACACTTTAGGGGGAGCGTACGTGTGAGGGCGCGGGTGAGTGTCAGCGTACGGGTTAGGATTAGGGGATGGGTGAAGGTCAGGCTTCGGGGAAGGGTTTGGGTTAGGGTTCGGGCTAGGGTTAGGGTTAGGGGACGGGGACGGTTTAGGGTCCAGGTGAGGGTACGACAACGCTTTAGGGGGAGCGTACGTGTGAGGGCGCGGGTGAGTGTCAGGGTACGGGTTAGGATTAGGGGACGGGTGAGGGTCAGGCTTCGGGGAAGGGTTAGGGCTAGGGTTCGGGCTAGGGTTAGGGTTAGGGGACGGGGACGGTTTAGGGTCCAGGTGAGGGTACGACAATGCTTTAGGGGGAGCGTACGTGTGAGGGCGCGGGTGAGTGTCAGCGTACGGGTTAGGATTAGGGGACGGGTGAGGGTCAGGCTTCGGGGAAGGGTTAGGGTTAGGGTTCGGGCTAGGGTTAGGGTTAGGGTTAGGGGACGGTTTAGGGTCCAAGTGAGGGTACGACAACGCTTTAGGGGGAGCGTACGTGTGAGGGCGCGGGTGAGTGTCAGCGTACGGGTTAGGATTAGGGGAAAGGTGAGGGTCAGGCTTCGGGGAAGTGTTAGGGTTAGGGTTCGGGCTAGGGTTAGGGTTAGGGGACGGGGACGGTTTAGGGTCCAGGTGAGGGTACGACAATGCTTTAGGGGGAGCGTACGTGTGAGGGCGCGGGTGAGTGTCAGCGTACGGGTTAGGATTAGGGGACGGGTGAGGGTCAGGCTTCGGGGAAGGGTTAGGGTTACGGTTCGGGCTAGGGTTAGGGTTAGGGGACGGGGACGGTATAGGGTCCAGGTGAGGGTATGACAACGCTTTAGGGGGAGCGTATGTGTGAGGGCGCGGGTGAGAGTCAGCGTACGGGTTAGGATTAGGGGACGGGTGAGGGTCAGGCTTCGGGGAAGGGTTAGGGTTAGGGTTCGAGCTAGGGTTAGGGTTAGGGGACGAGGACGGTTTAGGGTCCAGGTGAGGGTACGACAACGCTTTAGGGGGAGCGTACATGTGAGGGCGCGGGTGAGTGTCAGCGTACGGGTTAGGATTAGGGGACGGGTGAGGGTCAGGCTTCGGGGAAGTGTTAGGGTTAGGGTTCGGGCTAGGGTTAGGGTTAGGGGACGGGGACGGTTTAGGGTCCAGGTGAGGGTACGACAACGCTTTAGGGGGAGCGTACGTGTGAGGGCGCGGGTGAGTGTCAGCGTACGGGTTAGGATTAGGGGACGGGTGAGGGTCAGGCTTCGGGGAAGGGTTAGGGTTAGGGTTCGGGGTAGGGTTAGGGTTAGGGGACGGGGACGGTTTAGGGTCCAGGTTAGGGTACGACAACGCTTTAGGGGGAGCGTACGTGTGAGGGCGAGGGTGAGTGTCAGCGTACGGCTTAGGATTAGGGGACGGGTGAGGGTCAGGCTTCGGGGAAGGGTTAGGGTTAGGGTTCGGGCTAGGGTTAGGGTTAGGGGACGGGGACGGTTTAGGGTCCAGGTGAGGGTACGACAACGCTTTAGGGGGAGCGTACGTGTGAGGGCGCGGGTGAGTGTCAGCGTACGGGTTAGGATTAGGGGACGGGTGAGGGTCAGGCTTCGGGGAAGGGTTAGGGTTAGGGTTCGGGCTAGGGTTAGGGTTAGGGGACGGGGACGGTTTAGGGTCCAGGTGAGGGTACGACAACGCTTTAGGGGGAGCGTACGTGTGAGGGCGCGGGTGAGTGTCAGCGTACGGGTTAGGATTAGGGGACGGGTGAGGGTCAGGCTTCGGGGAAGTGTTAGGGTTAGGGTTCGGGGTAGGGTTAGGTTTAGGGGACGGGGACGGTTTAGGGTCCAGGTGAGGGTACGACAACGCTTTAAGGGGAGCGTACGTGTGAGTGCGCGGGTGAGTGTCAGCATACGGGTTAGGATTAGGGAACGGGTGGGGGTCAGGCTTCGGGGAAGGGTTAGGGTTAGGGTTCGGGCTAGGGTTAGGGTTAGGGGATGGGGACGGTTTAGGGTCCAGGTGAGGGTACGACAACGCTTTAGGGGGAGCGTACGTGTGAGGGCACGGGTGAGTGTCAGCGTACGGGTTAGGATTAGGGGACGGGTGAGGGTCAGGCTTCGGGGAAGGGTTAGGGTTAGGGTTCGGGCTAGGTTTAGGGTTAGGGGACGGGGACGGTTTCGGGTCCAGGTGAGGGTACAACAACACTTTAGGGGGAGCATACGTGTGAGGGCGCGGGTGAGTGTCAGCGTACGGGTTAGGATTAGGGGACGGGTGAGTGTCAGGCTTCGGGGAAGGGTTAGGGTTAGGGTTCGGGCTAGGGTTAGGGTTAGGGGACGGGGACGGTTTAGGGTCCAGGTAAGGGTACGACAACGCTTTAGCGGGAGCGTACGTGTGAGGGCGCGGGTGAGTGTCAGCGTACGGGTTAGGATTAGGGGACGGGTGAGGGTCAGGGTTCGGGGAAGGGTTAGGGTTAGTGTTCGGGCTAGGGTTAGGGTTAGGGGACGGGGACGGTTTAGGTTCCAGGTGAGGGTATGACAGCGCTTTAGGGGGAGCGTACGTGTGAGGGCGTGGGTGAGTGTCAGCGTACGGGTTAGGATTAGGGGACGGGTGAGGGTCAGGCTTCGGGGAAGGGTTAGGGTTAGGGTTCGGGCTAGGGTTAGGGTTAGGGGACGGGGACGGTTTAGGGTCCAGGTGAGGGTACGACAACGCTTTAGGGGGAGCGTACGTGTGAGGGCGCGGGTGAGTGTCAGGGTACGGGTTAGGATTAGGGGACGGGTGAGGGTCAGGCTTCGGGGAAGGGTTAGGGTTAGGGTTCGGGCTAGGGTTAGGGTTAGGGGACGGGGACGGTTTAGGGTCCAGGTGAGGGTACGACAACGCTTTAGGGGGAGCGTACGTGTGAGGGCGCGGGTGAGTGTCAGGGTACGGGTTAGGATTAGGGGACGGGTGAGGGTCAGGCTTCGGGGAAGGGTTAGGGTTAGTGTTCGGGCTAGGGTTAGGGTTAGGGGACGGGGACGGTTTAGGGTCCAGGTGAGGGTACGACAACGCTTTAGGGGGAGCGTACGTGTGAGGGCGCGGATGTCAGCGTACGGGTTAGGATTAGGGGACGGGTGAGGGTCAGGCTTCGGGGAAGGGTTAGGGTTAGGGTTCGGGCTAGGGTTAGGGTTAGGGTTAGGGGACGGTTTAGGGTCCAAGTGAGGGTACGACAATGCTTTAGGGGGAGCGTACGTGTGAGGGCGCGGGTGAGTGTCAGCGTACGGGTTAGGATTAGGGGACGGGTGAGGGTCAGGCTTCGGGGAAGGGTTAGGGTTAGGGTTCGGGCTAGGGTTAGGGTTAGGGGATGGGGACGGTTTAGGGTCCAGGTGAGGGTACGACAATGCTTTAGGGGGAGCGTACGTGTGAGGGCGTGGGTGAGTGTCAGCGTACGGGTTAGTATTAGGGGACGGGTGAGGGTCAGGCTTCGGGGAAGGGTTAGGGTTAGGTTTAGGGTTCGGGCTAGGGTTAGGGTTATGGGACGGGGACGGTATAGGGTCCAGGTGAGGGTACGACAACGCTTTAGGGGGAGCGTACGTGTGAGGGCGCGGGTGAGTGTCAGCGTACGGGTTAGGATTAGGGGACGGGTGAGGGTCAGGCTTCGGGGAAGGGTTAGGGTTAGGGTTCGGGCTAGGGTTAGGGTTAGGGGACGGGGACGGTTTAGGGTCCAGGTGAGGGTACGACAACGCTTTAGGGGGAGCGTACGTGTGAGGGCGCGGGTGAGTGTCAGCGTACGGGTTAGGATTAGGGGACGGGTGAGGGTCAGGCTTCGGGGAAGGGTTAGGGTTAGGGTTCGGGCTAGGGTTAGGGTTAGGGTTAGGGGACGGTTTAGGGTCCAAGTGAGGGTACGACAATGCTTTAGGGGGAGCGTACGTGTGAGGGCGCGGGTGAGTGTCAGCGTACGGGTTAGGATTAGGGGACGGGTGAGGGTCAGGCTTCGGGGAAGGGTTAGGGTTAGGGTTCGGGCTAGGGTTAGGGTTAGGGGATGGGGACGGTTTAGGGTCCAGGTGAGGGTACGACAATGCTTTAGGGGGAGCGTACGTGTGAGGGCGTGGGTGAGTGTCAGCGTACGGGTTAGTATTAGGGGACGGGTGAGGGTCAGGCTTCGGGGAAGGGTTAGGGTTAGGTTTAGGGTTCGGGCTAGGGTTAGGGTTATGGGACGGGGACGGTATAGGGTCCAGGTGAGGGTACGACAACGCTTTAGGGGGAGCGTACGTGTGAGGGCGCGGGTGAGTGTCAGCGTACGGGTTAGGATTAGGGGACGGGTGAGGGTCAGGCTTCGGGGAAGGGTTAGGGTTAGGGTTCGGGCTAGGGTTAGGGTTAGGGGACGGGGACGGTTTAGGGTCCAGGTGAGGGTACGACAACGCTTTAGGGGGAGCGTACGTGTGAGGGCGCGGGTGAGAGTCAGCGTACGGGTTAGGATTAGGGGACGGGTGAGCGTCAGGCTTCGGGG
>NW_026044065.1:0-46000 GCF_937001465.1 Orcinus orca | reverse complement strand
CGAGTTGAAGAAAGGAGCTCAGGGGCACTGTAATTCACAAACCTGCAGAGTTATAAATGACAGCTATCATCCAAAAATATACTAAAGTAAGGCTGCCAAGAGGACTTGAAAGCGGGGCAGAATTGCAGGAAACCGATTTCAGGAGGTAGACTGGAATTGCATTTAAAGCATAGGAAAAGAGGCAGAACGTCCACAATGATGCACTTGGCCAAAAAGGGCGTATATGTTTTTTCCTGAATATATTCAGGACAAAACACATACGCCCTTTTTGGCCAACCAAGCAAGCTTGCAAAGGAAATCTGCACTACAATGAAGTCTCACTTCCCCCCGGTCACAAGGGCCATCTGAAAAAAGTGTAAAATCCAGAAAGGCAGGACAGGCCATGGAGAACTGGGAGCCTTGTTATGCTGATGGGTGGGATGTAAATTGCCAACAGCCACTCAGGAGAAGTGTATGGTGTTTCCTGAAACATCTAAGAAACAAATCAACAGAGCCTAGGGCACTTCCACTTATGGTCCTATAGCTTAGGGAAATTAAAATCAAAAAGACACAGCCACCCCAAAGTTTGGGACGGCTCTGTTTACAAGAACCTCGTTTACGGTACAAGTTCAATATCGCAGAAAGTGAAAAATGGATAAAGAAGTTGTGGTACTTACGTACAATGCAATATCACTCAGCAATGAAATCTATGTCATCAGGCCCGTAGCAGCATAATGAGTGGATTCAGGTATGATGATTCTAACTGAAATAAGTCACACAGAAAAAGAAACATCATAAGATATCACTAATACACGGAATGTAAACTTGGCTACACAGGAACTGGATTACAAAACAGAACAGGGTCTCAAATTTAGAAAAGCAACTTATGCTTGCTTAAGGCGAAAGGTGAGTTGGGGTGCTGCATAAAACCAGAGATTGAAATGAGCACAGATAAAGTTCCTTAAGCCAAATATGTAATAGACAAGAGCTACTCCTTGCTCAACGTAATGGACTCAAAACCCCAAGTTTAACGCCTTATAATGTACCTGACTAGTAAGTATCTTAAAACCTATGGATTGCTATGTCTCTGAAAGAGAATCAAGCATGAGTACAGGAGCATAAACGCCACAGTGATAGGATTGGAGAGGTTCGGTGAGCAAATAAAGACCCTTTGAAGTCATATTGCATGGTACCCATTCCACGGGTCTCAACTCTCCAGGTTTAAGGGATTCTTCCTTCAGCTAAAACATGCATGTGGAACACAGAGTATGATCAACCGTGTGATCGGGATACGTGTTGAAATTTATCTCAGTTCTCGTCCCATGGTACTCGGGTGCAACATTCCAGACGCTTTACTAACACTCTCCCGACTTGGAGAGTCAGTGCCTTTAACCTCCTCTTTGGCCCAGTTTGCAAATTCCGCGGAAGATGAACAGGAATAGGGAGAACCAATGAGAGACTAGCTGGAGGTGTCTGGACGGGCAAATTTAACTCTCATTTCCCACCAGGAAGAGGAATTAACCAAAGGCTCAGTGTGTCGTGCCGGAACCAGATTAGGGCCTGAAGCAATCCTGCGGTGTTGCGGCCAGCTCACAAGAAAGGGAGTTGAAGAAAGGAGCTCAGGGGCACTGTAATTCACAAACCTGCAGAGTTATAAATGACAGCTATCGTCCAAAAATATACTGAAGTAAGGCTGCCAAGAGGACTTGAAAGCAGAGCAGAATTGCAGGAAACCATTTTCAGGAGGTAGACTGGAATTGCATTTAAAGCATAGGAAAAGAGGCAGAACGTCGACAATGATGCACTTGGCCAAAAAGGGCGTATGCGTTTTTTCCTGAATATATTCAGGAAAAAACGCATACGCCCTTTTTGGCCAACCAAGCAAGCTTGCAAAGGAAATGTGCACAATAATGAAGTCTCACTTCCCCCCGGACAAAAGGGCCATCTGAAAAAAGTGTAAAATCCAGAAACGCAGGACAGGCCATGGACAACTGTGAGACTTGTTATGCTAATGGGTGGGATGTAAATTGCCAACAGCCACTGGGGAGAAGTGAATGGTGTTTCCTGAAACATCTAAAAAACAAAGCAACAGAGCCTAGGGCACTTCCACTTATGGTCCTATAGCTTAGGGATATTATAATCAAAAAGACTCAGCCACGCCAAAGTTTGGGATGGTTCTGTTTACAAGAACCTCGTTTACGGTACAAGTTCAATATCGCAGAGAGTGAAAAATGGATAAAGAAATTGTGCTACTTAAGTACAATGCAATATCACTCAGCAATGAAATCTAAGGCATCAGGCCCATAGCAGCATAATGAGTGGATTCAGGTATGATGATTCTAACTGAAATAAGTCACACAGAAAAAGAAACATCATAAGATATCACTAATACACGTAATGTAAACTTGGCTACACAGGAACTGGATTACAAAACAGAACAGGGTCTCAAATGTAGAAAACCAACTTATGCTTGCTTAAGCGGAAAGGTGAGTTGGGGTGCTGCATAAAACCAGAGATTAAAATGAGCACAGATAAAGTTCCTTACGCCAAATATTAATAGACAAGAGCTACTCCTTGCTCAACGAAATGGGCTCAACACCCCATATTAAACGCCTAAGAATGTACCTGATTAGTAAGTATCTTAAAACCTATGGAATGCTATGTCTCCGAAAGAGAATGGAGCGTGTGTACAGGGGCATAAACGCAGCAGTGATAGGATTGGAGAGGTTCGGTGAGCAAATGAAGACCGTTTGAAGTCATATTGCATGGAACCCATTCCACGGGTCTCAACTCTCCAGGTTTATGGGATTCTTCCTTCAGCTAAAACATGCATGTGGAACCCAGAATATGATCAACCATGTGATCGGGAGACGTGTTCCAATATGTCTCAGTTCTCGTCCCCTGGTACTCGGGTGAAACATTCCAGACGCTTTACTAACACTCTCCCGACTTTGAGAGTCAGTGCCTTTAACCTCCTGTTTGGCCCAGTTTGCAATTTCTGCGGAAGATGAATAGGAATAGGGAGAACCAATGAGAGACTAGCTGGAGGTGTCTGGACGGGCAAATTTCACTCTCATTTCCCACCACGAAGAGGAATTAACCAAAGGCTCAGCGTGCCGTGCCGGAACCAGATTAGGGGCTGAAGCAATCCTGCAGTGTTGCGGCCAGCTCACAAGAAAGCGAGTTGAAGAAAGGAGCTCAGGGGCACTGTAATTCAAACACCTGCAGAGTTTTAAATGGTAGCTATCGTCCAAAAATATACTGAAGTTAGGCTGCCAAGAGGACTTGAAAGCGGGGCAGAATTGCAGGAAACCGATTTCAGGAGGTAGACTGGAATTGCATTTAAAGCATAGGAAAAGAGGCAGAACGTCCACAATGATGCACTTGGCCAAAAAGGGCGTATGCGTTTTTTCCTGAATATATTCAGGAAAAAACGCATACGCCCTTTTTGGCCAACCAAGCAAGCTTGCAAAGGTAATCTGCACTACACTACAATGAAGTCTCACTTCTCCCAGGTCAAAAGGGTCATCTGAAAAAAGTGTAAAATCCAGAAAAGCAGGACAGGCCATGGAGAACTGGGAGCCTTGTTATGCTGATGGGCGGGATGTAAATTGCCAACAGCCACTCGGGAGAAGTGTATGGTGCTTCCTGAAACATCTAAAAAACAAAGCAACAGAGCCTAGGGCACTTCCACTTATGGTCCTATAGCTTAGGGAAATTAAAATCAAAAAGACACAGCCACCCCAAAGTTTGGGACGGCTCTGTTTACAAGAACCTCGTTTATGGTACAAGTTCAATATCGCAGAAAGTGAAAAATGGATAAAGAAGTGGTGGTACTTACGTACAATGCAATATCACTCAGCAATGAAATCTATGTCATCAGGCCCATAGCAGCATAATGAGTGGATTCAGGTATGATGATTCTAACTGAAATAAGTCACACAGAAAAAGAAACATCCTAAGATATCACTAATACACGGAATGTAAACTTGGCTACACAGGAACTGGATTACATAACAGAACAGGGCCTCAAATTTAGAAAACCAACTTATGCTTGCTTAAGGGGAAAGGTGAGTTGGGGTGCTGCATAAAACCAGAGATTGAAATGAGCACAGATAAAGTTCCTTAAGCCAAATATGTAATAGACAAGAGCTACTCCTTGCTCAACGAGATGGACTCAACACCCCATATTAAACGCCTAAGAATGTACCTGACTAGTAAGTATCTTAAAACCTATGGATTGCTATGTCTCCAAAAGAGAATCAAGCGTGTGTACAGGGGCATAAACGCAGCAGTGATAGGATTGGAGAGGTTCGGTGAGCAAATGAAGACCCTTTGAAGTCATATTGCATGGTACCCATTCCACGGGTCTCAACTCTCCATGTTTAAGGGATCTCTCCTTCAGCTAAAACATGCATGTGGAACCCAGAGTATGATCAACCGTGTGATCGGGAGACGTGTTCAAATATGTCTCCGTCCTCATCCCCTGGTACTCGGGTGCAACATTCCAGACGCTTTACTAACTCTCTCCCGACTTGGAGAGTCAGTGCCTTTAAACTCCTGTTTGGCCCAGTTTGCAATTTCTGCGGAAGATGAACAGGAATAGGGAGAACCAATGAGAGACTAGCTGGAGGTGTCTGGACGGGCAAATTTAACTCTCATTTCCCACCAGGAAGAGGAATTAACCAAAGGCTCAGCGTGCCGTGCCAGAACCAGATTAGGGCCTGACACAATCCTGAGGTGTTGCGGCCAGCTCACAAGAAAGCGAGTTGAAGAAAGGAGCTCAGGGGCACTGTAATCACAAACCTGCAGAGTTATAAATGACAGCTATCGTCCAAAAATATACTGAAGTAAGGCTGCCAAGAGGACTTGAAAGCGGGGCAGAATTTCAGGAAACCGATTTCAGGAGGTACACGGGAATTGCATTTAAAGCATAGGAAAAGAGGCAGAACGTGGACAATGATGCACTTGGCCAAAAAGGGCGTATGCGTTTTTTCCTGAATATATTCAGGAAAAGACGCATATGCCCTTTTTGGCCAACCAAGCAAGCTTGCAAAGGAAATCTGCACTACAATGAAGTCTCACTTCCCCCCGGTCAAAAGGGCCATCTGGAAAAAGTGTAAAATCCAGAAAGGCAGGACAGGCCATGGAGAACTGGGAGCCTTGTTATACTGATGGGCGGGATGTAAATTGCCAACAGCCACTCTGGAGAAGTGTATGGTGTTTCCTGAAACATCTAAAAAACAAAGCAACAGAGCCTAGGGCACTTCTACATATGGTTCTATAGCTTAGGGAAATTAAAATCAAAAAGACACAGCCACCCCAAAATTTGGGACGGCTCTGTTTACAGGAACCTCTTCTGCAGCACAAGTTAAATATGCCAGAGAGCAAATAATGGTTAAAGAAGTTGCGGTACTTACGTACAACAGAGTACCTCTCAGCAATGAAAACTATGTCACCAGGCCCGTGCCAGCATAATGAGTGGATTGAGGCATGGTGATTCTAAGTAAAAAATGTCACACAGAAAAAAAACATCATAAGGTACCACTAATACATGGAATGAGAACTTGGCTACACATGAACTGAATTACAAAACAGAACAGGGTCTCATGTTTAGAAAACCAACTTATGCTTGCTTAAGGGGGAAGGTGAGTTGGGTGCTGCACAAAACCTGAGTTTGAAATTAGCACAGATACCGTTCCATAAGCTAAATATGTAATAGACAAGACCTACCCCTTGCTCAAGGAAATGGACTCAACAATGAGATATCACCTCACACCTGGTAGAATGGGCATCATCAGAAAATCTACAAACAAAAAATGCTGGAAAGGGTGTGGAGAAAAAGAACCCTCTTCCACTATTGTTGGGAATATAAATTGATACAGTCACTATGGAGAACAATATGGAGTTTCTTAAGAAACTAACAGTAGAATTACCATATGATACAGCAATCCCAGTTCTGGACATATACCCAGACAAAACCATAAATCAAAAAGAGACATTCACCGCAATGTTCATTGTATCACTCTTTACAATATCGAGGTAATGGAAGCAACCTAAATGCCCACAGACAGACGAATGCATAAAGCAGTGGTACATATATAAAATGGAATATTACTAAGCCATGAAAAGGAATGAAATTGGGTCATTTGTAGAGACGTCGATGGATCTAGAGACTGTCATACAGAGTGAAGTAAGTCAGAAAGAGAAAAACAAATCTTGTATATTCATGCATATATGTGGAACCTAGAAAAACTGTACAGGTTAACCATTTTGCAAGGCATAAATAGAGCAACAGATGTAGACAACAAACGTATGGACAACAAGGGGGGAAAGCTGTTGGGGTGGTGGTGGTGGGAGGAGTTGAGACACTGGGATTGGCATGTATACATTTATATGTATAAAATAGATAACCAATAAGAACCTGCTGTATAAAAATATAAAATAAAATTCAAAATTAAAAAGAAATAAAATTTAAATAATAAAACAGAAAAAACAATTATTCCCTTCACATACATGTATTTATATGAATAAATTATTTCCATGCTTATATCTGTAAATACAAAAAAGAGGAATAAAATCTACCTTGAACCAAAAACGAAAAAGAGAAAAAAAACACAGAACCCACCAGTTCCACAGAGGAAAACCGTATCAGGGCACTTGCTCCAGTTGTAAACAATTCTGAAGTTGGTCAGTGGTGGGGAATCGTCTCCCATTCAGCCAGCAGCCCCCAAGCAACAAGCGACCTCATTGCAAAGCTGGGGCACCGTGCCGAGGCATCTGTGAGTAAACGTGAGCTGAACCCCAGGCCAGTTGCTGCTGAACTATTCCCACCCGTCCCAGGTAAAACACCTGAATATATACAAGGACTTGAAAGCCTAGAGGAAGGGCCATAGAGCCATACGAGTGACAGCATGCCAGCCGACTTGGTGCCTGCAGGCCAGCCAGGATGGTCCTGGCCCTGGGTGCTCTTCTGGAAGATTTCCATTTCCCTGCCTGAGATACCCGTCCTGTCCCTGCCCCCACTGCTTTTTTTCTTCCTCACCTCTGCCCAGGGAGAAATTCCAGCAGCAGGTATGGGTGACACATCCTTTTCTTTAGCAGGTGGCAGCCTGGCAACTGCTGCAGAAAGTCCAGAAGAGCCCCACTCACACTGGGCCACCCACAAAGCCGTGGCCTCTCATTCAATCCCACCAGCCCAGCCCCGAGACTGCTGACAGGGCAGAGAAAATGGCGTCAGGCATTGCTGCAGGGGCTCTTGCTGCCTGGAGTGGTATTTATATTGATCTCAACCCAGGCACACCTGGGGAGGGCTGGTCGGCACGGTAAGGCTGCCCAGGTCAGCCAATCATCACCCCTCAGGGGCTCACAGTTGCAGAAAATGGAACTTGCTGAACCGGCCAGGTCCAAGGAACAGGTGTGGGCTCCTGAGAGTCAGGATAGACAAGGGCCTGCAGATTTGGCTTGTTTTCTAATCATTTTATCTGGCCCATGAGTGGGAGACAACTTCAAGAAAGCCCTCTCCTAATGAGAGGAACCCAGGAGTCAGGGAGAGGAGGGGTGGGTGGTGGTTGGAGACAGAGGCCTGGTGCCCCGGGTGCAGTGGAAGTCTCTGGAAGACCAGGTGGAGGGAGACCGCACAGAGTGATGCCCAGGGTCACAGACCTGTCGCAGCTGCTGTTTGTTAGTTCAAGTCCTGCTCTGAGGTGCTCTGTGTCAGCTCTGAGCGACAGGTGAGCTGGGGGTGCTCTGCAATGAGGGCTATGTGCACGGTTCCTGTGTGCCCAGCCCTGCCACGGTACCTGCAAGGGTAGCTCTGTATCCTGGGAGGGGCCTGACCACGATAGCCCCGTGGGCTGGGGTGGGGGTGGGGTACCTGCCCAGGTGAGCTCCATATTCTGGGATTGGTCTGACCACGAGAGCCCCATGGGCTGCTGGGGACCTGGTAAAGGATGTCAGGACAGTCAGTGAAGCCACCGAGGATATACCTCCAGCTGCTCCTAATTCCTACACCCTGCTGGTCATTCTACCAACCACCAGGACATGGTATTCTGTATTAGTCTTCAATGATGCCTTCTTTTGTATTCCATTAGTCCCAGAGTCACAAGAAATTTTGGCTTGTGAGTGGCAGGACTCAACATACAACTAAAACAATACTTCCGGGCCGTCTTGCCCCAAGGGTGCAAAAATTCCCACACCATCTTTGGGGAAAGCTTAGCTAAAGACCTAAAAGTTCTACCTCTGGGAAAGGAAACCCTCCTTCAGTACGCAGACGACATTCTGATCGCCAGCCCTACTAAGGAGGCCTCTGAACTACCAAGCCAATAAAGGATAGAAGTTGTCCAAGAAAAAGCTCAAATATCACAGACTGCGGTGACCTGCCTGGGCTTCGTTCTCACAGAAGGTCGGAGAAGCCCATCCCAGGAAAGGGAAGAAACCATTTTCAGCCTTACCCCTTTCTAAAACTAGAAGACAGCTTAGGGGTTCCTGGGGAGGCCAGGGTTTGCTGCTTCTGGATCCCTAACTACAGTCTACTAGCTGGGCCTCTATATGAAACACTGAAAGGAAAAGATGATGATCCTTTTGAATAGAATCCAGAAGTGGCCTTTCAAGAATGGAAAGAGCAGTCAATTCAGACCCTTGCCCTGGAACTCCCTAATTTAGCTAAACCCTTTGACCTTTACATTCCCGGTGAAAGGTGAATCGCCATTGGAGAATTAGTGCAAAAACTGGGACCACTTGAAATGGAACAATGCAAGAATGCCATCCAGGTAGGATAAACTACGGGCACCAAGGGGCTTGGCCCACTGCCACATCTGGCCAAGATACTGGCGGTATCTAAAAACCTGGAAATCAGCAGCCCCAAAGGCCACCTCCCTCCTAAGGGAAAAGGACCCCAAGTGGTGATCCTAACCACCAATCATGCCCTGAAGTTGCAGGGTTCGCTCCGTGGGCACACCAACCTCGAGTGAGGAGGCCCTCCAACTCCAACATCCAGAGAGATAACCGGGGGCAACAGGGCACCATGACGACTCATGTGAACATCACTTGACCTGGAGTTTCTCTCATAAAACAACAAGAGTGTGTCCCAAAAGAGTAGACTACTGCTTGCAGGAATTACTGCACCCAGAGGGGAGCTAATAATCTTGGCGGGGGAACCGTATATCACACTGTCACCATAGAAAAGCCTACAGACACCATGATGATGGTGGCCAATAAGACCGGCTGGACTCCTGTTTACTTCAAAAGGCTGTTGACTCAGTGGCCATCATGGTCCTTGATCACCACTGACCCTGGACTGTCCGGGAGTTGAGCAGGCAGGGCTCTGACACCTGGTGCTGTTTGTACGTTAATTCAGGGGCCTAATTGAAGAAAGCGCAGACTACTGGTCAGAGCATCTAGGCTGGCAGAAACGGTCAGCCTAAGGTGGCCGAACAAATGTGGGGCGGGGTGAAACCGGCCCCCACAGCGTCTCTGCACATCTCTTTCCTGGACCCTTAAAGGTCATTAGAATCTATAACACTTCCAATGCTGGTGCTCAGGTGGACGAGCAGGGAGGCAGGGGGCCTGGGGACAATCAACGTCACCTGGAGGCTGCTGGGGAAAAGCTCTGACCCTCGTCCCCGGGTATGAGGGCTCCCAACTCAGCACTCAGCAGTTACAGAAGAAGGGTCTGCACCCTCAGCACTCCAAGAATGAGGAACGGGACAAAAGGCAGAGGAGGGGTTTGTCCCCAGCAAAGCCCATTAAAAATCCCTGGGAGATAAAAATAGAATCTGGGCAATAAAGTCAAGTCTAACCTTTTTTATCCTTTGTGCTTTGTCTAATTTCATGTGCTCCTAGGGTCCCGCATGCAGAGGTTCCACACCTGGCACTTCAGACCAGATTTCCTAGTGCAGAATGGCTGGGACGACACCTCAGCTCCTGGGGCCCAGTGCAGACTCCGCGATATAGAGCCTGAGCTGCAGCCAACCCGGCCCTCGAGAGCTCCGCCCCCTCCCTCCCACTGACTCTGACAGGATCTCTACACAGCAGCCCAGCCCACAGCCCACGGGGTAGTGCATGCTCTCACCTCTCCATTCTCTGATCAAAATATAAAGTTTCCTTTGCTTGTGAACCAAACTCAGTCTCGATCTGTTGGCCCCAATGACACTGGGCAGGGGGACACTTGTTGGGGTCCACTCTGGAGGATCAGTAACAGAAATTGAGACTATTGTAACCTCAATGAACAGATGTGTGAGCCAAACTGTAGTTAACATAGAACAGTGTATAAGGCTCAGGTAAAATAAGATGTTTCTAACACTTCCATTTGATATTTCCATCACTTTATTATAAGCAAGTTCAGTGAAAAGGTTTGTCTTATTTGTCAGGTCAATATTAGAGAAACGAAGTGATTTCTTTCCAAGGATGTACATCTAATAATCTTGGTTAAAGCTTCAATCTTGTTTTAAATGCTTTTCCATTGAAAATGATACCTCTCTTTCAGCTCCCCCATTTCTGAGAAGTATAAAATCTTATAATTTATTATTACCAAAGGGGAAAGGTGGGAGGAGGGATAAATTAACAGTTTGGGATTAACACATACACACTGCTATGTATAAAATAGATCATCAACAAGGAACTACTGTATAGCACAGGGAACTACACTCAACATTTTGCTATAACCTATAAGGGGAAATAATCTGAAAAAGAATAGATATTTTTATTGACATCATCTATCAATGACAGTTAAAGTGTAACCTAAGGGAAGCTGGTGGTGAGTGCTTCTGACCCTGAAGACTTCAATCATCTAAAGTTTGGACTCTGCCTACTTCCCAAGGCCCTTAATGAACATATGTGTAGCCATAGCTTAAAAAATTTCCCAGTTTGGGTTTCGGGGAGACACTGATTTTGAAAAAGCCCTGGTGTTCTCCTTACATGAATGGGACTCTTCCTACTGCTAAAACATGTCTGTCACACCCAGAGGATGGTATACCATCTGATCGGGAAGAGTTTGGAAAAGGCATCTCATCTCCTCATCTCCTGGTGCTCGGGTTCACCCCTCCAGCGTCTTTACTAACAGTCTCCCCACTTGGAGATGTCAGCACTGTCAACATCCTGTTGTGTACAGTTTGGAATTTGTCCAGAGGATGAAGCGGAAGGATGAGGAACAATGAGAGACAAGTCCTAGGTGTTCAGACAGGCACATGTCACTTTAATTTCCAATCAGGAAGATGAAATGACCAAAGGCTAGGATTGCCCATGGAAACAGTATAGGGCTTGAGGAAATCCCGCTGCTTTGTGGCCAGTTCCCATAAACACAAGTTGAACAATGGAACTCAGGGACAGTAAAATTCATGAAACTGCAGAGTTGAAAATATCCATCACTGAAAAATGTCTTGAGGAAAGTCAGAGAAAAGGACTTGTAAGCAAGGGAGAATGGCAGGAAAGGGATTTGAGGAGGTAGAAAGGACTCGCCATTAAGCACAAGAAAAGGAGCTGAACATTGCCAACATTGCAGTTGGCCAAAAAGGGTGTATGCGTTTTTTTCTGTATATATTCAAGAAAAGGGCATACACTTTTTTAGCCAAGCAAACAGGTGGGCACTGGAAGTCAATACTACAAAAGATATCACTTCGCATCAGTCAGAAGAGCCATCCTCATAAAGCGTAAACAACAGAAATGCAGGACAGGGCAAGGAGAAGAGGGAGCCCTGTGAGACTTATAGTGGAAATGTATATTGCCAACAGCCATTCTGGAGAAGTGTATTGTGTTTACTAAAGCATCTAAAAAATGAGCTACAGAGCATAGGGCACTTGCACTCATGGGCGTATATCTTGGGAAAAACAAAAATTGAGAGGACACAGGCACCCCAATGTTTACCCCCTCTCTGTTTAAAAGATCCTCAACTAGGATATAACTTAAATGTCTCTGGAGAGAAAAAATGGATAGAGATGTGGTAATTAGGTAGAGTGGAATATTATTCAGCCTGGAAATCAATGAAATATGGCCAGTTGTAACAACTCCGGAGGAGTTACGTATGATCTTTCTAAGTGACATAATTCAAAAAGAAAAAGACACATATCATAAGATATCACTTAAAGGTGGAATCCAAAATGGCTACACATGAAATAAATTACAAAACAAAAACATAGTCAAATATGTAGAAAACACGCATAAGGCTGCTAAACGGGAAAGGTGGGGAGGGGTGAGGCATCATCCAGGAAGTTGAAATTAACAAAGATACCATTCCAAATACCAAACTGATAATCAACAAGGCTTACACGGTAGCTAAAAGAACTGCACTCAGCACACTCAAGTCACCGGAAAAGAATATATACGACTGGTAAGAATCTGAAAAAGAATTTACTGATGTCTCTCTGTACGTGAATCAAGTGGATGTACAGCAGCAAGAAACAGAGCTTTGAAAATCAGCTGTAACCAATATAGTAATAAATTGAAAAAAATAAACGACAGAGAGACAGAGAAAACCTCTTACAACTTTTCCTCAGGGACGGTGATGCAACATGGATTGAACACATCTAGACCCACAGCAGGATGAGACATAAGGCTGGAAACTGTTTGCACTAAGAGAAATGTGAGGTTGGGTGAGGAAATGCACACCCTTTAAAGTAATACTACCTGGTACCCATTCAATGGGTCCCAAATCTGCAGGTTCAAGGGATCTTCCTACAGCTAAAACATGCATGGAAAACCCAGAGGACTGTACACCATGTGATCGGGAGATGTGTCTAAAATGCAGCTCATTTATCCTCTCCTGGTGCTCCTGTTCACCGTTCCAGCCACGTTACTTAGAATCTGCCCACTTGGAGAATCAGCACATTTCAACTTCTGTTTCACACATTTTGCAAATTGTGAGGAGGATGAACGGGAAGAGGGGGAACCAATGAGAGAATAGTTGTAGGGGTTTGGACGGGCACATATCACTCTAATTTCCCATTAAGAATAAGAATTGAAAAAAGGCTCAGCCCGCCTCACCGGAGCCAAAATAGGGCCTGAAGCAATCCTGCGGGTTTGAGGCCAGCTCACAAAAGAGCAACTTAAAAAATGGAGCTCAGGGTCACTGCAATTCACAAACCTGCAGAGTTATAAATGAAAACTAACGTCCAAAAATATGTTGAGGTAAGGCAAAGAAGAGGATCTGAATGCAAGACAGAATTGCAAGAAACAGATTTCAAGAGATAGATTGGACTCGTCTTTAAAGCACATGAAAAGCGGCAGAATTTCGACAATGATGCAGTTGGCCCAAAAGGGCGTATGCGTTTTTCCTGATTATATCCAGGAAAAAACGCATACGCACTTTATGGGCAATGAAGCAAGCAAGCAATGCAAATGTGCACAACAAAGAAGTCTCATTTCCCACCGGTCAAAAGGGCCATCCTAAAAAATTGTAAAAACCAGAAATGCAGGACAGGCCATGGAGAACAGGGAGCCTTTATACGCTGATGGGCAGTGTGTGAACTGCCGAGAGCCACTCTGGAGAAGTGTATGGTGGTTCCCAAATCATCTAAAAAACAGAGCTACAGAGCATAGGACACTTCCAATCATGGGAGTATATCTAGGGAAGTCTAAAAATCAACAAGACACAAGCACACCACAGTTTAGGGCTACTCTGTTTACAAGAACCTCAACTTCAGTACACCTTAAATATCCCAGGAAAGAGAACAATGGATAAAGAAGATGTGGTACTTATGTACAATGGAATATCTCTTCACCATGAAATCAAGGTAATAAGGCTAGTAGAAGGATAAAGAGTGGATTTAGGTCCGATAATACTACTTGAAATAAGTCAAACAGAAAAAGAAACATATCATAAGATATCACTTATAGAGGGAGGGTAAATATGGCTGCACAAGAAATGAATTACAGAACAGAACAGTGTCTCACATTTAGAAAACACACTTATGTCAGCTTAAGGGGAAAGGAGAGGTGGGGTGATGCATAAAACCAGAGTTTGAAATTAGCACAGATACCGTTCAATAAACCAAAAAGATATTAGACAAGATCTACACCTTGCTCAATGAACTGGCCTCAACACACCCTATACACCACAGAGAAATATATCTGAGTAATAAGAATCTTAAAACCCATGTATTGATATATCTCCATAAGGGAATCAAGTATGTGCAGAGCGGCACAAACACAGCAGTGAAAATGAGCTAAACCCCATTATAGAAATAAATTTTAAAAACAAAATGCAGAAACAATGAAAGAGAGAAAAATTCTTACAAAATTTGCTCAGGGGCTGTGATGCAACCTGGATTGACCACATATAAACCCACAGCTGGATAAGACATAAGGCTGCACACTTGGGGCTGAGAGGATTGGTGAGCTTTGGTGAGCAACTGCCAAAAGTTTAATGCAATACTTCATGCTACTCATTCCAAGGGTCCCAAAACTCCAGGTTGAAGGGAATCTTCCTACAGCTAAACCATGCTTGGGAAACCCAGCGACTGGTATACCATATGATCGGGAAAGGTTTCTAAAACACACCTCATTTTTCCTCTCCTGGGGCTCCAGATCGACATTCCAGCCGCTTTACTAACAATATGCCCACATGGAGAGTCAATGCCTTTAAGTTCTGGTATCGCACAGTCTGCAGTTAGTGCGGAGGATGAATGGGAATAGGGGGAACCAGTGAGAAACTAGCTGTAGCAGTTTCAATGGGCACATGTCACTCTAATTTCACATCAGTAAGAAGAATAAACCAAAGGCACAGCAAGGTGCCCCAGAAGAAGAATAGGGCCTGAAGGAATCCTGTGGTTATGAGGCAAGATCACAAAAATAAGAGCTGAAAAATGGAGCTAAGGGCCACTGCAATTCAAAAACCTGCAGAGTTATAAAGGCCAACTATTTTCAAAAAATATAGTGAGATAAGGCTATGAAGAGGCATTGAAAGCAAGGCACAATTGCAGGAAACCGATTTCAGGAGGTAGACTGGAATTGCATTTAAAGCATAGGAAAAGAGGCAGAACGTCGACAATGATGCACTTGGCCAAAGAGGACGTATGTGTTTTTTCCAGAATATATTCAGGAAAAAATGCATACGCACTTTTTGACCAATCAAGCAAGCTTGCAAAAGAAATCTGCACTACAATGAAGTCTCACTTCACCCGGGTCAAAAGGGCCACCTGAAAAAAGTGTAAAATCCAGAAAGGCAGGACAGGCCATGGAGAACTGGGAGCCTTGTTATGCTGATGGGCGGGATGAAAATTGCCAACAGCCACTCGGGAGAAGTGTATGGTGTTTCCTGAAATATGTAAAAAACAAAGCAACAGAGCCTAGGGCACTTCCACTTATGGTCCTATAGCCTAGGGAAATTAAAATCAAAAAGACACAGCCACCCCAAAGTTTGGGACGGCTCTGTTTACAAGAACCTCGTTTACGGTACAAGTTCAATATCGCAGAAAGCGAAAAATGGATAAAGAAGTTGTGGTACTTACGTACAATGCAATATCACTCAGCAATGACATCTATGTCATCAGACCCGTAGCAGCATAATGAGTGGATTCAGGTATAATGATTCTAACTGAAATAAGTCACACAGAAAAAGAAACATCATAAGATATCACTAATACATGGAATGTAAAGTTGGCGACACAGGAACTGGATTACAAAACAGAACAGGGTCTCAAATTTAGATAACCAACTTATGCTTGCTTAAGGGGAAAGGTGAGTTGGGGTGCTGCATAAAACCAGAGATTGAAATGAGCACAGATAAAGTTCCTTAAGCCAAATATGTAATAGACAAGAGCTACTCCTTGCTCAACGAAATGGACTCAACACCCCATATTAAACGACTAAGAATGTAGCTGACTAATAAGTATCTTAAAACTTATGGATTGCTATGTCTCCGAAAGAGAATCAAGCATGTGTACAGGGGCATAAACGCAGCAGTGATAGGATTGGAGAGGTTCGGTGAGCAAATGAAGACCCTTTGAAGTCATATTGCATGGTACCCTTTCCACAGGTCTCAACTCTCCAGGTTTAAGGGATTCTTCCTTCGGCTAAAACATACATGTGGAACCCAGAGTATGATCAACCGTGTGATCGGGAGACGTATTCCAATATTTCTCAGTTTTCGTCCCCTGGTACTCGGGTGCAACATTCCAGACGCTTTACTAACACTCTCCCGAGTTGGAGAGTCAGTGCCTTTAACCTCTTGTTTGGCCCAGTTTGCAATTTCTGCGGAAGATGAACTGGAATAGGGAGAACCAATGAGAGACTAGCTGGAGGTGTCTGGACGGGCAAATTTAACTCTCATTTCCCACCAGGAAGAGGAATTAACCAAAGGCTCAGCGTGCCGTGCCGGAACCCGATTAGGGCCTGAAGCAATCCTGCGGTGTTGCGGCCAGCTCACAAGAAAGCGAGTTGAAGAAAGGAGCTCAGGGGCACTGTAATTCACAAACCTGCAGAGTTATAAATGACAGCTCTCGTCCAAAAATATACTGAAGTAAGGCTGCCAAGAGGGCTTGAAATCGGGGCAGAATTGCAGGAAACCGATTTCAGGAGGTAGACTGGAATTGCATTTAAAGCATAGGAAAAGAGGCAGAACGTCGACAATGATGCACTTGGCCAAAAAGGGCGTATGCGTTTTTTCCTGAATATATTCAGGAGAAAACGCATACGCCCTTTTTGGCCAACCAAGCAAGCTTGTAAAGGAAATCTGCACTACAATGAAGTCTCACTTCCCCCCGGTCAAAACGGCCATCTGAAAAAAGTGTAAAATTCAAAAAGGCAGGACAGGCCATGGAGAACTGGGAGCCTTGTTATGCTGATGGGCGGGATGTATATTGCCAACAGCCACTCTGGAGAAGTGTATGGTGTTTCCTGAAACATCTACAAAACAAAGCAACAGAGCCTAGGGCACTTCCACTTATGGTCCTATAGCTTAGGGAAATTAAAATCAAAAAGACACAGCCACCCCAACGTTTGGGACGGCTCTGTTTACAAGAACCTCGTTTACGGTACAAGTTCAATATCACAGAAAGCGAAAAATGGATAAAGAAGTTGTGGTATTTACGTACAATGCAATATCCCTCAGCAATGACATCTATGTCATCAGGCCCGTAGCAGCATAATGAGTGGATTCAGGTATGATGATTCTAACTGAAATAATTCACACAGAAAAAGAAACATCATAAGATATCACTAATACACGGAATGTAAACTTGGCTACACAGGAACTGGATTACAAAAGAGAAGAGGGTCTCAAATTTAGAAAACCAACTTATGCTTGCTGAAGGGGAAAGGTGAGTTGGTGTGCTGCATAAAACCAGAGATTAAAATGAGCACAGATAAAGTTCCTTAAGCCAAATATGTAATAGACAAGAGCTATTCCTTGCTCAACGAAATGGACTCAACACCCCATATTAAACGCCTAAGAATGTAGCTGACTAGAAAGTATCTTAAAACCCTTGGATTGCTATGTCTCCAAAAGAGAATCAAGCATGTGTACAGGGGCGTAAATGCAGCAGTGATAGGATTGGAGAGGTTCGGTGAGCAAATGAAGACCCTTTGAAGTCATATTGCATGGTACCCATTCCACGGGTCTCAACTCTCCACGTGTAAGGGATTCTTCCTTCAGCTAAAGCATGCATGCGGAACCCAGAGTATGATCAACCGTGTGATCGGGAGACGTGTTCCAATATGTCTCAGTTCTCGTCCCCTGGTACTCAGGTGCAACATTCCAGACGCTTTACTAACACTCTCCCGACTTGGAGAGTCAGTGCCTTTAACCTCCTGTTTCGCCCAGTTTGCAATTTCTGCGGAAGATGAACAGGAATAGGGAGAACCAATGAGAGACTAGCTAGAGGTGTCTGGACGGGCAAATTTAACTCTCATTTGCCACCAGGAAGAGGAATTAACCAAAGGCTCAGCGGCCCGTGCCAGAACAAGATTAGGGCCTGAAGCAATCATGCGGTGTTGCGGCCAGGTCACAAGAAAGCGAGTTGAAGAAAGGAGCTCAGGGGCACTGTAATTCACAAACCTTCAGAGTTATAAATGACAGCTCTCGTCCAAAAATATACTGAAGTAAGGTGCCAAGAGGACTTGAAAGCGGAGCAGAATTGCAGGAAACCGATTTCAGGAGGTAGACTGGAATTGCATTTAAAGCATAGGAAAAGAGGCAGAACGTCCACAATGATGCACTTGGCCAAAAAGGGCGTATGGGTTTTTTCCTGAATATATTCAGGAGAAAACGCATATGCCCTTTTTGGCCAACCAAGCAAGCTTGCAAAGGAAATCTGCACTACAATGAAGTCTCACTTCCTCCCGGTCAAAAGGGCCATCTGAAAAAAGTGTAAAATCCAGAAAGGCAGGACAGGCCATGGAGAACTGGGAGCCTTGTTATGTTGATGGGCGGGATGTAAATTGCCCACAGCCACTGGGGAGAAGTGTATGGTGTTTCCTGAAACATCTAAAAAACAAAGCAACAGAGCCTAGGGCACTTCCACTTATGGCCCTATAGCTTAGGGAAATTAAAATCAAAAAGACACAGCCACCCCAAAGTTTGGGACGGCTCTGTTTACAAGAAACTCGTTTATGGGACAAGTTCAATATCGCAGAAAGTGAAAAATGGATAAAGAAGTTGTGGTACTTACGTACAATGCAATATCACTCAGCAATGAAGTCTATGTCATCAGGCCCGTAGCAGCATAATGACTGGATTCAGGTATGATGATTCTAACTGAAATAAGTCACACAGAAAAAGAAACATCATAAGATATCACTAATACACGGAATGTAAACTTGGCGACACAGGAACTAGATTACAAAACAGAACATGGTCCCAAATTTAGAAAACCAACTTATGCTTGCTTAAGGGGAAAGGTGAGTTGGGGTGCTGCATAAAACCAGAGATTGAAATGAGCACAGATAAAGTTCCTTAAGCCAAATATGGAATAGACAAGAGCTACTCCTTGCTCAACGAAATGGACTCAAAACCCCATATTAAACGCCTAAGAATGTACCTGACTAGTAAGTATCTTAAAACCTATAGATTGCTATGTCTCTGAAAGAGAATCAAGCGTGTGTACAGGGGCATAAACGCAGCAGTGATAGGATTGGAGAGGTTCGGTGAGCAAATGAAGACCCTTTGAAGTCATATTGCATGGTACCCATTCCACGGGTCTCAACTCTCCAGGTTTAAGGGATTCTTCCTTCAGCTAAATCATGCATGTGGAACCCGGAGTATGATCAACCGTGAGATCGAGAGACGTGTTCCAATCTGTCTCAGTTCTCGTCCCCTGGTACTCAGGTGCAACATTCCAGACGCTTTACTAACACTCTCCCGACTTGGAGAGTCAGTGCCTTTAACCTCCTGTTTGGCCCAGTTTGCAATTTCTGCGGAAGATGAACTGGAATAGGGAGAACCAATGAGAGACTAGCTGGAGGTGTCTGGACGGGCAAATTTAACTCTCATTTCCCACCAGGAAGAGGAATTAACCAAAGGATCAGCGTGCCGTACCGGAACCTGATTAGGGCCTGAAGCAATCCTGCGGTGTTGCGGCCAGCTCACAAGAAAGCGAGTTGAAGAAAGGAGCTCAGGGGCACTGTAATTCACAAACCTGCAGAGTTATAAATGACAGCTATCGTCCAAAAATATACTGAAGTAAGGCTGCCAAGAGGACTTGAAAGCGGGGCAGAATTGCAGGAAACCGATTTCAGGAGGTAGACTGGAATTGCATTTAAAGCATAGGAAAAGAGGCAAAACGTCGACAATGATGCACTTGGCCAAAAAGGCCGTATGCGTTTTTTCCTGAATATATGCCGGAAAAAACGCATACGCACTTTTTGGCCAACCAAGCAAGCTTGCAAAGGCAATCTGGACTACAATGAAGTCTCACTTCACCCGGGTCAAAGGGCCATCTGAAAAAAGTGTAAAATCCAGAAAGGAAGGACAGGCCATGGAGAACTGGGAGACTTTTTATGCTGATGGGCGGGATGTAAATTGCCAACAACCACTCAGGAGAAGTGTATGGTGTTTCCTGAAACATCTACAAAACAAAGCAACAGAGCCTAGGGCACTTCCAGTTATGGTCCTATAGCTTAGGGAAATTAAAATCAAAAAGACACAGCCACCCCAACGTTTGGGACGGCTCTGTTTACAAGAACCTCGTTTACGGTACAAGTTCAATATCACAGAAAGCGAAAAATGGATAAAGAAGTTGTGGTATTTACGTACAATGCAATATCCCTCAGCAATGACATCTATGTCATCAGGCCCGTAGCAGCATAATGAGTGGATTCAGGTATGATGATTCTAAGTGAAATAAGTCACACAGAAAAAGAAACATCATAAGATATCACTAATACACGGAATGTAAACTTGGCTACACAGGAACTGAATTCCAAAACAGAACAGGGTCTCAAATTTAGAAAACCAGCTTATGCTTGCTTAAGGGGAAAGGTGAGTTGGGGTGCTGCATAAAACCAGAGATTGAAATGAGCACAGATAAAGTTCCTTAAGCCAAATATGGAATAGAAAAGAGCTACTCCTTGCTCAACGAGATGGACTCAACACCCCATATTAAACGCCTAAGAATGTACCTGACTAGTAAGTATCTTAAAACCTATGGATTGCTATGTCTCCGAAAGAGAATCAAGCATGTGTACAGGGGCATAAAGGCAGCAGTGATAGGATTGGAGAGTTTCGGTGGGCAAATGAAGACCCTTTGAAATCATATTGCATGGTACCCATTCAACGGGTCTCAACTCTCCAGGTTTAAGTGATTCTTCCTTCAGCTAAAACATGCATGTGGAACCCAGAGTATGATCAACCGTGTGATCGGGAGACGTGTGCCATTATATCTCAGTTCTCGTCCCCTTGTACTCGGGTGCAACATTCCAGACCCTTTACTAACAATCTCCCGACCTGGAGAGTCAGTGCCTTTAACCTCCTGTTTGGCCCAGTTTGAAATTTCTGCGGAACATGAACAGGAATGGGGAGAAACAATGAGAGACTAGCTGGAGGTGTCTGGACGGGCAAATTTAACTCTCATTTCCCACCAGGAAGAGGAATTAAACAAAGGCTCCGCGTGCCGTGCCGGAACCAGATTATGGCCTGAAGCAATCCTGTGGTGTTGCGGCCAGCTCACAAGAAAGCGAGTTAAAGAAAGGAGCCCAGGGGCACTGTAATTCACAAACCTGCAGAGTTATAAATGACAGCTATCGTCAAAAAATATATTGAAGTAAGTCTGCCAAGAAGACTTCAAAGTGGGGCAGAATTGCAGGAAACTGATTTCAGGAGGTAGACTGGAATTGCATTTAAAGCATAGGAAAAGAGGCAGAAGGTCGACAATGATGCACTTGTCCAAAAAGGGCGTATGCGTTTTTTCCTGAATATATTCAGGAAAAAACGCATACGCCCTTTTTGGCCAACCAAGCAAGCTTGCAAAGGAAATCTGCACTACAATGAAGTCTCACTTCCCCCCCGTCAAAAGGGCCATCTGAAAAAAGTGTAAAATCCAGAAAGGCAGGACAGGCCATGGAGAACTGGGAGCCTTGTTATGCTGATGGGTGGGATGTAAATTGCCAACAGCCACTCAGGAGAAGTGTATGGTGTTTCCTGAAACATCTACAAAACAAAGCAACAGAGCCTAGGGCACTTCCACTTATGGTCCTATAGCTTAGGGAAATTAAAATCAAAAAGACACAGCCACCCCAAAATTTGGGACGGCTCTGTTTACAAAAACCTCGTTTACGGTACAAGTTCAATATCGCCGAAAGTGAAAAATGGATAAAGAATTTGTTGTACTTACGTACAATGCAATATCACTCAGCCTTGACATCTAGGTCATCAGGCCTGTAGCAGCATAATGAGTGGATTCAGGTATAATGATTCTAACTGAAATAAGTCACACAGAAAAAGAAACATCATAAGATATCACTAATACACGGAATGTAAACTTGGCTACACAGAACTGGATTACAAAACAGAACAGGGTCTCAAATTTAGAAAACCAACTTATGCTTGCTTAAGGGCAAAGGTGAGTTGGGGTGCTGCATAAAACCAGAGATTGAAATGAGCACAGATAAAGTTCCTTAAGCCAAATATGTAATAGACAAGAGCTACTCCTTGCTCAACTAGATGGACTCAACACCCCATATTAAATGCCTAAGAATGTACCTGACTATTAAGTATCTTAAAACCTATGGATTGCTATGTCTCCGAAAGAGAATCAAGCGTGTGTACAGGGGCATAAACGCAGCAGTGATAGGATTGGAGAGTTTTGGTGATCAAATGAAGACCCTTTGAAGTCGTATTGTATGGTACCCATTACACGGGTCTCAACTCTCCAGGTTTAAGGGATTCTTCCTTCAGCTAAAACATGCATGTGGAACCCAGAGTATGATCAACCGTGTGATCGGGAGACGTTTTGAAATATGTCTCAGTTCTCATCCCCTGGTACTCGGGTGCAACATTCCAGATGCTTTACTAACACTCTCCCGACTTGGAGAGTCAGTGCCTTTAACCTCCTGTTTGGCCCAGTTTGCAAATTCCGCGGAAGATGAACAGGAATAGGGAGAACCAATGAGACACTAGCTGGAGGTGTCTGGACGGGCAAATTTAACTCTCATTTCCCACCAGGAAGAGGAATTAACCAAAGGCTCAGCGTGCCGTGCCGGAACCAGATTAGGGCCTGAAGCAATCCTGCGGTGTTGCGGCCAGCTCACAAGAAAGCGAGTTGAAGAAAGGAGCTCAGGGGCACTGTAATTCACAAACCTGCAGAGTTATAAATGACAGCTATCGTCCAAAAATATACTGAAGTAAGGCTGCCAAGAGGACTTGAAAGCGGGGCAGAATTGCAGGAAACCGATTTCAGGAGGTAGACTGGAATTGCATTTAAAGCATAGGAAAAGAGGCAGAACGTCGACAATGATGCACTTGGCCAAAAAGGACGTATGCGTTTTTTCCTGAATATATTCAGGAAAAAAAGCATACGCCCTTTTTCGCCAACCAAGCAAGCTTGCAAAGGAAATCTGCACTATAATGAAGTCTCACTTCCCCCGGGTCAAAAGGGACATCTGAAAAAAGTGTAAAATCCAGAAAGGCAGGACAGGCCATGGAGAACTGGGAGCCTTGTTATGCTGATGGGTGGGATGTAAATTGCCAACAGCCACTCAGGAGAAGTGTATGGTGTTTCCTGAAACATCTAAAAAACAAAGCAACAGAGCCTAGGGCACTTCCACTTATGGTCCTACAGCTTAGGGAAATTAAAATCAAAAAGACACAGCCACCCCAAAGTTTGGGATGGCTCTGTTTACAAGAACCTCGTTTACGGTACATAATCAATATCGCAGAAAGTGAAAAATGGATAAAGAAGTTGTGGTACTTACGTACAATGCAATATCACTCAGCAATGAAATCTATGTCATCAGGCCCGTAGCAGCATAATGAGTGGATTCAGGTATGATGATTCTAACTGAAATAAGTCACACAGAAAAAGAAACATCATAAGATATCAATAATACACAGAATGTAAACTTGGCTACACAGGAACTGAATTTTAAAACAGAACATGTTCACAAATTTAGAAAATCAACTTATGCTTGCTTAAGGGGAAAGGTGAGTTGGGGTGCTGCATAAAACCAGAGATTGAAATGAGCACAGATAAAGTTCCTTAAGCCAAATATGGAATAGACAAGAGCTACTCCTTGCTCAACGAAATGGACTCAAAACCCCATATTAAACGCCTAAGAATGTACCTGACTAGTAATATCTTAAAATCTATGGATTGCTATGTCTCCGAAAGAGAATCAAGCATGTGTAGAGGGGCATAAACGTAGCCGTGATAGGATTGGAGAGGTTCGGTGAGCAAATGAAGACCCTTTGAAGTCATATTGCATGGTACCCATTCGACGGGTCTCAACTCTCAAGGTTTAAGGGATTCTTCCTTCAGCTAAAACATGCATGTGGAACCCAGAGTATGATCAACCGTGTGATCGGGAGACGTGTTCAAATATGTCTCAGTTCTCGTCGCCTGGTACTCGGGTGCAAAATTCCAGACGCTTTACTAACACACTCTCGACTTGGAGAGTCAGTGCCTTTAACCTGCTGTTTCACTCAGTTTGCAATTTCTGTGGAAGATGAACAGGAATAGGGAGAACCATTGAGAGACTAGCTGGAGGTTTCTGGACGGGCAAATTTAACTCTCATTTCCAACCAGGAAGACAAATTAACCAAAGGCTCAGCATGCCGTGCCGGAACCAGATTAGGGCCTGAAGCAATCCTGCGGTGTTGCGGCCAGCACACAAGAAAGCGAGTTGAAGAAAGGAGCTCAGGGGCACTGTAATTCACAACCCTGCACAGTTATAAATGACAGCTATCGTACAAAAATATATGAAGTAAGGCTGCCAAGAGTCCTTGAATGCAGGGCAGAAATGCAGGAAACCAATTTCAGGAGGTAGACTGGAATTGCATTTAAAGAGGCAGAACGTCGACAATGATGCACTTGGCCAAAAAGGGCATATGCGTTTTTTCCTGAATATATTCAGGAAAAAACGCATATGCACTTTTAGGCCATCAAGCAAGCTTGCAAAGGAAATCTGCACTACAATGAAGTCTCACTTCCCCCTGGTCAAAAGGGCGATCTGCAAAATGTGTAAAATCCAGAAAGGCAGGACAGGCCATGGAGAACTGGGAGCCTTGTTATGCTGATGGGTGGGATGTAAACTGCCAACAGCCACTGGGGAGAAGTATATGGTGTTTCCTGAAACATCTATAAACAAAGCAACAGAGCCTAGGGCACTTCCACTTATGGTCCTATAGCTTAGGGAAATTAAAATCAAAAAGACACAGCCACCCCAATGTTTGGGATGGCTCTGTTTACAAGAACCTCGTTTACGGTACAAGTTCAATATCGCAGAAAGTGAAAAATGGATAAAGAAGTTGTGGTACTTACGTACAATGTAATATCACTCAGCAATGAAATCTATGTCATCAGGCCAATAGCAGCATAATGAGTGGATTCAGCTATGATGATCCTAACTGAAACAAGTCACACAGAAAAGGAAACATCATAAGATATCACTAATAAACGGAATGTAAACTTGGCTACACAGGAACTGGATTACAAAGAAGAACAGTGTCTCAAATGTAGAAAACCAACATATGCTTGCTTAAGGGGAAAGGTGAGTTGGGGTGCTGCATAAAACGGGAGATTGAAATGAGCACAGATAAAGTTCCTTAAGCCAAATATGGAATAGACAAGAGCTACTCCTTGCTCAACAAAATGGACTCAACACCCCATATTAAACGCCTAAGAATGTACCTGACTAGTAAGTATCTTAAAACCTATGGATTGCTATGTCTCCGAAAGAGAATCAAGCGTGTGTACAGGGGCATAAACACAGCAGTGATAGGATTGGAGAGGTTCGGTGAGCAAATGAAGACCCTTTGAAGTCATATTGCATGGTACCCATTCCACGGGTCTCAACTCTCCAGGTTTAAGGGATTCTTCCTTCATCTAAAACATGCATGTGGAACCCAGAGTATGATATACCGTGTGATCGGGAGACGTGTTCAAATATGTCTCAGTTTTCCTCCCCTGGTACTCGGGTGCAACATTCCAGATGCTTTACTAACACTCTCCCAACTTGGAGACTCAGTGCCTTAAACCTCTTGATTGGCCCAGTTTGCAATTTCTGTGGAAGATGAACAGGAACAGGGAGAACCAGTTAGAGACTAGCTGGAGGTGTCTGGACGGGCAAATTTAACTCTCATTTCCCACCAGGAAGAGGAATTAACCAAAGGATCAGCGTGCCGTGCCGGAACCAGATTAGGGCCTGAAGCAATCCTGCAGTGTTGCGGCCAGCTCACAAGAAAGCGAGTTGAAGAAAGGAGCTCAGGTGCACTGTAATTCACAAACCTGCAGAGTTATAAATGACAGCTATCGTCCAAAACTATACTGAAGTAAGGCTGCCAAGAAGACTTGAGAGCGGGGCAGAATTACAGGAAACCGATTTCAGGAGGTAGACTGGAATTGCATTTAAAGCATAGGAAAAGAGGCAGAACGTCCACAATGATGCACTTGGCCAAAAAGGGTGTATGCGTTTTTTCCTGAATATATTCAGGAAAAAACGCATACGCCCTTTTTGGCCAACCAAGCAAGCTTGCAAAGGAAATCTGCACTACAATGAAGTCTCACTGCCCCCCGGTCAAAAGGGCCATCTGAAAAATGTGTAAAATCCAGAAAGGCAGGACAGGCCATGGAGAACTGGGATCCTTGTTATGCTGAAGAGCGGGATGTAAATTGCCAACAGCCACTCGGGAGAAGTGTATGATGTTTCCTGAAACATATAAAAAACAAAGCAACAGAGCCTAGGGCACTTCCACTTATGGTCCTATAGCTTAGGGAAATTAAAATCAAAAAGACACCGCCACCCAAAAATTTGGGACGGCTCTGTTTACAAGAACCTCGTTTAAGGGACAAGTTCAATATCGCAGAATGTGAAAAATGCATAAAGCAGTTGGGGTACTTACGTACAATGCAATATCACTCAGCAATGAAATCTATGTCATCAGGCCTGTAGCAGCATAATGAGTGGATTCAGGTATGATGATTCTAACTGAAATAAGTCACACAGAAAAAGAAACATCATAAGATATCACTAATACACGGAATGTAAACTTGGCTACACAGGAACTGGATTACAAAACACAACAGGGTCTCAAATTTAGAAAACCAACTTATGCTTGCTTAAGGGGAAAGGTGAGTTGGGGTGCTGCATAAAACCAGAGATTGAAATGAGCACAGATAAAGTTCCTTAAGCCAAATATGGAATAGACAAGAGCTACTCCTTGCTCAACGAAATGGACTCAACACCCCATATTAAACGCCTAAGAATGTACCTGACTAGTAAGTATCTTAAAACCTATGGATTGCTATGTCTCCGAAAGAGAATCAAGCGTGTGTACAGGGGCATAAACGCAGCAGTGATAGGATTGGAGAGGTTCGGTGAGCAAATGAAGACCCTTTGAAGTCATATTGCATGGTACCCATTCCACGGGTCTCAACTCTCCAGGTTTAAGGGATTCTTCCTTCAGCTAAAACATGCATGTGGAACCCAGAGTATGATCAACCGTGTGATCGGGAGACATGTTCCAATATGTCTCAGTTCTCGTCCCCTGGTACTCGGGTGCAACATTCCAGACGCTTTACTAAGTCTCTCCCAACTTGGAGAGTCAGTGCCTTTAACCTCCTGTTTGGCCCAGTTTGCAAATTCCGTGGAAGATGAACAGGAATAGGGAGAACCAATGAGAGACAAGCTGGAGGTGTCTGGACGTGCAAATTTAACTCTCATTTCCCACCAGGAAGAGGAATTAACCAAAGGCTCAGCGTGCCGTGCCGGAACCAGATTAGGGCCTGAAGCAATCCTGCGGTGTTGCTGCCAGCTCACAAGAAAGCGAGTTGAAGAAAGGAGCTCAGGGGCACTGTAATTCACAAACCTGCAGAGTTATAAATGACAGCTATCGTCCAAAAATATACTGAAGTAAGGCTGCCAAGAGGACTTGAAAGCGGGGCAGAATTGCAGGAAACCGATTTCAGGAGGTAGACTGGAATTGCATTTAAAGCATAGGAAAAGAGGTAGAACATCCACAATGATGCACTTGGCCAAAAAGGGCGTATGCGTTTTTTCCTGAATATATTCAGGAAAAAACGCATACGCCCTTTTTGGCCAACCAAGCAAGCTTGCAAAGGAAATCTGCACTACAATGAAGTCTCACTTCCCCCTGGTCAAAAGGGCCATCTGAAAAAAGTGTAAAATCCAGAAAGGCAGGACAGGCCATGGAGAACTGGGAGCCTTGTTATGCTGATGGGCGGGATGTAAATTCCCAACAGCCACTCAGGAGACGTGTATGGTGTTTCCTGAAACATCTAAAAAACAAAGCAACAGAGCCTAGGGCACTTCCACTTACGGTCCTATAGCTTAGGGAAATTAAAATCAAAAAGACACAGCCACCCCAAAGTTTGGGACGGCTCTGTTTACAAGAACCTCGTTTACGGTACAAGTTCAATATCACAGAAAGTGGAAAATGGATAAAGAAGTTGTGGTACTTACGTACAATGCAATATCACTCAGCAATGAAATCTATGTCATCAGGCCCGTAGCAGCATAATGAGTGGATTCAGGTATGATGATTCTAACTGAAATAAGTCACACAGAAAAAGAAACATCATAAGATATCACTAATACAGGGAATGTAAACTTGGCTACACAGGAACTGGATTACAAAACAGAACAGGGTCTCAAATTTAGAAAACCAACTTAGGCTTGCTTAAGGGGAAAGGTGAGTTGGGGTGCTGCATAAAAACAGAGATTGAAATGAGCACAGATAAAGTTCCTTAAGCCAAATATGTAATACACAAGAGCTACTCCTTGCTCAACGAAATGGACTCAACACCCCATCTTAAACGCCTAAGAATGTACCTGCCTTGTAAGTATTTTAAACCTATGGATTGCTATGTCTCCGAAAGAGAATCAAGCGTGTGTACAGGGGCATAAATGCAGCAATGATAGGATTAGAGAGGTTCGGTGAGCAAATGAAGACCCTTTGAAGTCATATTGCATGGTACCCATTCCACGGGTCTCAACTCTCCAGGTTTAAGGGATTCTTCCTTCAGCTAAATCATGCATGTGGAACCCAGAGTATGATCAACCGTGTGATCGGGAGACTTGTTCCAATATGTCTCAGTTCTCGTCCCCTGGTACTCGGGTGCAACATTCCAGACACTTTACTAACACTCTCCCAACTTGGAGAGTCAGTGCCTTTAACCTCCTGTTTGGCCCAGTTTGCAATTTCCGCGGAAGATGAACAGGAATAGGGAGAACCAATGAGAGACTAGCTGGAGGTGTCTGGACGGGCAAATTTAACTCTCATTTCCCACCAGGAAGAGGAATTAACGAAAGGTTCAGCGTGCCGTGCCGGAACCAGATTAGGGCCTGAAGCAATCCTGCGGTGTTGCGGCCAGCTCCCAAGAAAGCGAGTTGAAGAAAGGAGCTCAGGGGCACTGTAATTCACCAACCTGCAGAGTTATAAATGACAGCTATCATCCAAAAATATACTGAAGTAAGGCTGCCAAGAGGACTTGAAAGCGGGGCAGAATTGCAGGAAACCGATTTTAGGAGGTACACTGGAATTGCATTTAAAGCATAGGAAAAGATGCAAAGCGTCGACAATGATGCACTTGGCCAAAAAGGGCGTATGCGTTTTTTCCTGAATATATTCAGGAAAAAACGCATACGCCCTTTTTGGCCAACCAAGCAAGCTTGCAAAGGAAATCTGCACTACAATGAAGTCTCACTTCCCCCCGGTCAAAAGGGCCAACTGAAAAAAGTGTAAAATCCAGAAAGGCAGGCCAGGCCATGGAGAACTGGGAGCCTTGTTATGCTGATGGGCGGGATGTATATTGCCAACAGCCACTCGGGAGAAGTGTATGGTGTTTCCTGAAACATCTAAAAAACAAAGCAACAGAGCCTAGGGCACTGCCACTTATGGCCCTATAGCTTATGGAAATTAAAATAAAAAAGACACAGCCACCCCAAAGTTTGGGACGGCTCTGTTTACAAGAAACTCGTTTACGGGACAAGTTCAATATCACAGAAAGTGAAAAATGGATAAAGAAGTTGTGGTACTTACGTACAATGCAATATCACTCAGCAATGAAATCTATGTCATCAGGCCCGTAGCAGCATAATGAGTGGATTCAGGTATGATGATTCTAACTGAAATAAGTCACACAGAAAAAGAAACATCATAAGATATCACTAATACACGGAATGTAAACTTGGCTACACAGGAACTGGATTACAAAACAGAACAGGGTCTCAAATTTAGAAAACCAACTTATGCTTGCTTAAGGGGAAAGGCGAGTTTGGGTGCTGCATAAAACCAGAGATTGAAATGAGCACAGATAATGTTCCTTAAGCCAAATATGTAATACACAAGAGCTACTCCTTGCTCAACGAAATGGACTCAACACCCCATATTAAACGCCTAAGAATGTACCTGACTAGTAAGTATCTTGAAACCTATTGATCGCTATGTCTCCGAAAGAGAATCAAGCGTGTGTACAGGGGCATAAACGCAGCAGTGATAGGATTGGAGACATTCGGTGAGCAAATGAAGACCCTTTGAAGTCATATTGCATGGTACCCATTCCACGGGTCTCAACTCTCCAGGTTTAAGGGATTCTTCCTTCAGCTAAAACATGCATGTGGAACCCAGAGTATGATCAACCATGTGATCGGGAGACGTGTTCAAATATGTCTCAGTTCTCGTCCCCAGGTACTCGGGTGCAACATTCCAGACGCTTTACTAACACTCTCCCGACTTGGAGAGTCAGTGCCTTTAACCTCCTGTTTGGCCCAGTTTGCAATTTCTGCGGAAGATGAACAGGAATAGGGAGAACCAATGAGAGACTAGCTGGAGGTGTCTGGACGGGCAAATTTAACTCTCATTTCCCACCACGAAGAGGAATTAACCAAAGGCTCAGCGTGCCGTGCCGGAACCAGATTAGGGCCTGAAGCAATCCTGCGGTGTTGCGGCCAGCTCCCAAGAAAGCGAGTTGAAGAAAGGAGCTCAGGGGCACTGTCATTCACAAACCTGCAAAGTTATAAATGACAGCTATCGTCCAAAAATATACTGAAGTAAGGCTGCCAAGGGGACTTGAAAGCGGGGCAGAATTGCCAGAAACCAATTTCAGGAGGTTGACTGGAATTGCATTTAAAGCATAGGAAAAGAGGCAGAAGGTCGACAATGATGCACTTGGACAAAAAGGGCGTATGCGTTCTTTCCTGAGTATATTCAGGAAAAAACGCATACGCCCTTTTTGGCCAACCAAGCAAGCTTGCAAAGGAAATCTGCACTAGAATGAAGTCTCACTTCCCCCGGTCAAAAGGGCCAACTGAAAAAAGTGTAAAATCCAGAAAGGCAGGACAGGCCATGGAGAACTGGGAGCCTTGTTATGCTGATGGGCGGGATGTATATTGCCAACAGCCACTCGGGAGAAGTGTATGGTGTTTCCTGAAACATCTAAAAAACAAAGCAACAGAGCCTAGGGCACTTCCACTTATGGCCCTATAGCTTAGGGAAATTAAAATCAAAAAGACACAGCCACCCCAAAGTTTGGGACGGCTCTGTTTACAAGAAACTCGTTTACGGGACAAGTTCAATATCACAGAAAGTGAAAAATGGATAAAGCAGTTGTGGTACTTACGTACAATGCAATATCACTCAGCAATGAAATCTATGTCATCAGGCCAGTAGCAGCATAATGAGTGGATTCAGGTATGATGATTCTAACTGAAATAAGTCACACAGAAAAAGAAACATCATAAGATATCACTAATACACGGAATGTAAACTTGGCTACAAAGGAACTGGATTACAAAGGAGAACAGGGTCTCAAATTTAGAAAACCAACTTATGCTTGCTTAAGGGGAAAGGTGAGTTGGGGTGCTGCATAAAACCAGAGATTGAAATGAGCACAGATAAAGTTCCTTAAGCCAAATATGTAATAGACAAGAGCTACTCCTTGCTCAACGAAATGGACTCAACACCCCATATTAAACGCCTAAGAATGTATCTGACTAGTAAGTATCTTAAAACCTATGGATCGCTATGTCTCCGAAAGAGAATCAAGCGTGTGTACAGGGACATAAACGCAGCAGTGATAGGATTGGAGAGGTTCAGTGAGCAAATGAAGACCCTTTGAAGTCATATTGCATGGTACCCATTCCACGGGTCTCAACTCTCCAGGTTTAAGGGATTCTTCCTTCAGCTAAATCATGCATGTGGAACCCAGAGTATGATCAACCGTGTGATTGGGAGACGTGTTCCAATATGTCTCAGTTCTCGTCCCCAGGTACTCGGGTGCAACATTCCAGACGCTTTACTAACACTCTCCCGACTTGGAGAGTCAGTGCCTTTAACCTCCTGTTTGGCCCAGTTTGCAATTTCTGTGGAAGATGAACAGGAATAGGGAGAACCAATGAGAGACTAGCTGGAGGTTTCTGGACGGGCAAATTTAACTCTCATTTCCCACCAGGAAGAGGAATTAACCAAAGGCTCAGCGTGCCGTGCCGGAACCAGATTAGGGCCTGAAGCAATCCTGCGGTGTTGCGGCCAGCTCCCAAGAAAGCGAGTTGAAGAAAGGAGCTCAGGGGCACTGTAATTCACCAACCTGCAGAGTTATAAATGACAGCTATCATCCAAAAATATACTGAAGTAAGGCTGCCAAGAGGACTTGAAAGCGGGGCAGAATTGCAGGAAACCGATTTTAGGAGGTACACTGGAATTGCATTTAAAGCATAGGAAAAGAGGCAGAACGTCGACAATGATGCACTTGGCCAAAAAGGGCGTATGCGTTCTTTCCTGAGTATATTCAGGAAAAAACGCATACGCCCTTTTTGGCCAACCAAGCAAGCTTGCAAAGGAAATCTGCACTACAATGAAGTCTCACTTCCCCCCGGTCAAAAGGGCCAACTGAAAACAGTGTAAAATCCAGAAAGGCAGGCCAGGCCATGGAGAACTGGGAGCCTTGTTATGCTGATGGGCGGGATGTATATTGCCAACAGCCACTCGGGAGAAGTGTATGGTGTTTCCTGAAACATCTAAAAAACAAAGCAACAGAGCCTAGGGCACTGCCACTTATGGCCCTATAGCTTATGGAAATTAAAATAAAAAAGACACAGCCACCCCAAAGTTTCGAACGGCTCTGTTTACAAGAAACTCGTTTACGGTACAAGTTCAATATCGCATAAAGCGAAAAATGGATAAAGAAGTTGTGGTACTTACGTACAATGCAATATCACTCAGCAATGACATCTATGTCATCAGGCCCATAGCAGCATAATGAGTGGATTCAGGTATGATGATTCTAACTGAAATAAGTCACACAGAAAAAGAAACATCATAAGATATCACTAATACACGGAATGTAAACTTGGCTACACAGGAACTGAATTTCAAAACAGAACATGGTCCCAAATTTAGAAAATCAACTTATGCTTGCTTAAGGGGAAAGGTGAGTTGGGGTGCTGCATAAAACCAGAGATTGAAATGAGCACAGATAAAGTTCCTTAAGCCAAATATGTAATAGACAAGAGCTACTCCTTGCTCAACGAAATGGACTCAAAACCCCATATTAAACGCCTAATAATGTACCTGACTAGTAAGTATCTTAAAACCTATGGATTGCTATGTCTCTGAAAGTGAATCAATCGTGAGTACAGGGGCAAAAACGCAGCAGTGATAGGATTGGAGAGTTTTGGTGAGCAAATGAAGACCCTTTGAAGTCATATTGCATGGTACCCATTCCACGGGTCTCAACTCTCCAGGTTTAAGGGATTCTTCCTTCAGCTAAAACATGCATGTGGAACCCAGAGTATGATCAACCGTGTGATCGGGAGACGTGTTGAAATATGTCTCAGTTCTCGTCCCCTGGTACTCGGGTGCAACATTCCAGATGCTTTACTAACACTCTCCCGACTTGGAGAGTCAGTGCCTTTAACCTCCTGTTTGGCCCAGTTTGCAAATTCCGCAGAAGATGAACAGGAATAGGGAGAACCAATGAGAGACTAGCTGGAGGTGTCTGGACGGGAAAATTTAACTCTCATTTCCCACCAGGAAGAGGAATTAACCAAAGGCTCAGCGTGCCATGCCGGAACCAGATTAGGGCCTGAAGCAATCCTGCGGTGTTGCGGCCAGCTCACAAGAAAGCGAGTTGAAGAAAGGAGCTCAGGGGCACTGTAATTCACAAACCTGCAGAGTTATAAATGACAGCTATCATCCAAAAATATACTGAAGTAAGGCTGCCAAGAGGACTTGAAAGCCGGGCAGAATTGCAGGAAACCGATTTCAGGAGGTAGACTGGAATTGCATTTAAAGCATAGGAAAAGAGGCAGAAGGTCGACAATGATGCACTTGGCCAAAAAGGGCGTATGCGGTTTTTCCTGAATATATTCAGGAAAAAACGCATACGCCCTTTTTGGCCAACCAAGCAAGCTTGCAAAGGAAATCTGCACTACAATGAAGTCTCACTTCCCCCCGTCAAAAGGGCCATCTGAAAAAAGTGTAAAATCCAGAAAGGCAGGACAGGCCATGGAGAACTGGGAGCCTTGTTATGCTGATGGGCGGGATGTAAATTGCCAACAGCCACTCGGGAGAAGTGTATGGTGTTTCCTGAAACATCTAAAAAACAAAGCAACAGAGCCTAGGGCACTTCCACTTATGGTCCTGCAGCTTCGGGAAATTAAAATCAAAAAGACACAGCCACCCCAAAGTTTGGGATGGCTCTGTTTACAAGAAACTCGTTTACGGTACAAGTTCAATATTGCATAAAGCGAAAAATGGATAAAGAAGTTGTGGTACTTACGTACAATGCAATATCACTCAGCAATGACATCTATGTCATCAGGCCCATAGCAGCATAATGAGTGGATTCAGGTATGATGATTCTAACTGAAATAAGTCACACAGAAAAAGAAACATCATAAGATATCACTAATACACGGAATGTAAACTTGGCTACACAGGAACTGAATTTCAAAACAGAACATGGTCCCAAATTTAGAAAATCAACTTATGCTTGCTTAAGGGGAAAGGTGAGTTGGGGTGCTGCATAAAACCAGAGATTGAAATGAGCACAGATAAAGTTCCTTAAGCCAAATATGTAATAGACAAGAGCTACTCCTTGCTCAACGAAATGGACTCAAAACCCCATATTAAACGCCTAATAATGTACCTGACTAGTAAGTATCTTAAAACCTATGGATTGCTATGTCTCTGAAAGTGAATCAATCGTGAGTACAGGGGCAAAAACGCAGCAGTGATAGGATTGGAGAGTTTTGGTGAGCAAATGAAGACCCTTTGAAGTCATATTGCATGGTACCCATTCCACGGGTCTCAACTCTCCAGGTTTAAGGGATTCTTCCTTCAGCTAAAACATGCATGTGGAACCCAGAGTATGATCAACCGTGTGATCGGGAGACGTGTTGAAATATGTCTCAGTTCTCGTCCCCTGGTACTCGGGTGCAACATTCCAGATGCTTTACTAACACTCTCCCGACTTGGAGAGTCAGTGCCTTTAACCTCCTGTTTGGCCCAGTTTGCAAATTCCGCGGAAGATGAACAGGAATAGGGAGAACCAATGAGAGACTAGCTGGAGGTGTCTGGACGGGAAAATTTAACTCTCATTTCCCACCAGGAAGAGGAATTAACCAAAGGCTCAGCGTGCCATGCCGGAACCAGATTAGGGCCTGAAGCAATCCTGCGGTGTTGCGGCCAGCTCACAAGAAAGCGAGTTGAAGAAAGGAGCTCAGGGGCACTGTAATTCACAAACCTGCAGAGTTATAAATGACAGCTATCATCCAAAAATATACTGAAGTAAGGCTGCCAAGAGGACTTGAAAGCCGGGCAGAATTGCAGGAAACCGATTTCAGGAGGTAGACTGGAATTGCATTTAAAGCATAGGAAAAGAGGCAGAAGGTCGACAATGATGCACTTGGCCAAAAAGGGCGTATGCGTTTTTTCCTGAATATATTCAGGAAAAAACGCATACGCCCTTTTTGGCCAACCAAGCAAGCTTGCAAAGGAAATCTGCACTACAATGAAGTCTCACTTCCCCCCCGTCAAAAGGGCCATCTGAAAAAAGTGTAAAATCCAGAAAGGCAGGACAGGCCATGGAGAACTGGGAGCCTTGTTATGCTGATGGGCGGGATGTACATTGCCAACAGCCACTCGGGAGAAGTGTATGGTGTTTCCTGAAGCATCTAAAAAACAAAGCAACAGAGCCTAGGGCACTTCCATTTATGGTCCTATAGCTTAGGGAAATTAAAATCAAAAAGACACAGCCACCCCAAAGTTTGGGATGGCTCTGTTTACAAGAAACTCGTTTACGGTACAAGTTCAATATCGCATAAAGCGAAAAATGGATAAAGAAGTTGTGGTACTTACGTACAATGCAATATCACTCAGCAATGACATCTATGTCATCAGGCCCATAGCAGCATAATGAGTGGATTCAGGTATGATGATTCTAACTGAAATAAGTCACACAGAAAAAGAAACATCATAAGATATCACTAATACACGGAATGTAAACTTGGCTACACAGGAACTGAATTTCAAAACAGAACATGGTCCCAAATTTAGAAAATCAACTTATGCTTGCTTAAGGGGAAAGGTGAGTTGGGGTGCTGCATAAAACCAGAGATTGAAATGAGCACAGATAAAGTTCCTTAAGCCAAATATGTAATAGACAAGAGCTACTCCTTGCTCAACGAAATGGACTCAAAACCCCATATTAAACGCCTAATAATGTACCTGACTAGTAAGTATCTTAAAACCTATGGATTGCTATGTCTCTGAAAGTGAATCAATCGTGAGTACAGGGGCAAAAACGCAGCAGTGATAGGATTGGAGAGTTTTGGTGAGCAAATGAAGACCCTTTGAAGTCATATTGCATGGTACCCATTCCACGGGTCTCAACTCTCCAGGTTTAAGGGATTCTTCCTTCAGCTAAAACATGCATGTGGAACTCAGAGTATGATCAACCGTGTGATCGGGAGACGTGTTGAAATATGTCTCAGTTCTCGTCCCCTGGTACTCGGGTGCAACATTCCAGATGCTTTACTAACACTCTCCCGACTTGGAGAGTCAGTGCCTTTAACCTCCTGTTTGGCCCAGTTTGCAAATTCCGCCGAAGATGAACAGGAATAGGGAGAACCAATGAGAGACTAGCTGGAGGTGTCTGGACGGGAAAATTTAACTCTCATTTCCCACCAGGAAGAGGAATTAACCAAAGGCTCAGCGTGCCATGCCGGAACCAGATTAGGGCCTGAAGCAATCCTGCGGTGTTGCGGCCAGCTCACAAGAAAGCGAGTTGAAGAAAGGAGCTCAGGGGCACTGTAATTCACAAACCTGCAGAGTTATAAATGACAGCTATCATCCAAAAATATACTGAAGTAAGGCTGCCAAGAGGACTTGAAAGCCGGGCAGAATTGCAGGAAACCGATTTCAGGAGGTAGACTGGAATTGCATTTAAAGCATAGGAAAAGAGGCAGAAGGTCGACAATGATGCACTTGGCCAAAAAGGGCGTATGCGTTTTTTCCTGAATATATTCAGGAAAAAACGCATACGCACTTTTTGGCCAACCAAGCAAGCTTGCAAAGGAAATCTGCACTACAATGAAGTCTCACTTCCCCCCCCCCCCCCCCCCGTCAAAAGGGCCATCTGAAAAAAGTGTAAAATCCAGAAAGGCAGGACAGGCCATGGAGAACTGGGAGCCTTGTTATGCTGATGGGCGGGATGTAAATTGCCAACAGCCACTCGGGAGAAGTGTATGGTGTTTCCTGAAACATCTAAAAAACAAAGCAACAGAGCCTAGGGCACTTCCACTTATGGTCCTGCAGCTTAGGGAAATTAAAATCAAAAAGACACAGCCACCCCAAAGTTTGGGATGGCTCTGTTTACAAGAAACTCGTTTACGGTACAAGTTCAATATCGCATAAAGCGAAAAATGGATAAAGAAGTTGTGGTACTTACGTACAATGCAATATCACTCAGCAATGACATCTATGTCATCAGGCCCATAGCAGCATAATGAGTGGATTCAGGTATGATGATTCTAACTGAAATAAGTCACACAGAAAAAGAAACATCATAAGATATCACTAATACACGGAATGTAAACTTGGCTACACAGGAACTGAATTTCAAAACAGAACATGGTCCCAAATTTAGAAAATCAACTTATGCTTGCTTAAGGGGAAAGGGGAGTTGGGGTGCTGCATAAAACCAGAGATTGAAATGAGCACAGATAAAGTTCCTTAAGCCAAATATGTAATAGACAAGAGCTACTCCTTGCTCAACGAAATGGACTCAAAACCCCATATTAAATGCCTAATAATGTACCTGACTAGTAAGTATCTTAAAACCTATGGATTGCTATGTCTCTGAAAGTGAATCAATCGTGAGTACAGGGGCAAAAACGCAGCAGTGATAGGATTGGAGAGTTTTGGTGAGCAAATGAAGACCCTTTGAAGTCATATTGCATGGTACCCATTCCACGGGTCTCAACTCTCCAGGTTTAAGGGATTCTTCCTTCAGCTAAAACATGCATGTGGAACCCAGAGTATGATCAACCGTGTGATCGGGAGACGTGTTGAAATATGTCTCAGTTCTCGTCCCCTGGTACTCGGGTGCAACATTCCAGATGCTTTACTAACACTCTCCCGACTTGGAGAGTCAGTGCCTTTAACCTCCTGTTTGGCCCAGTTTGCAAATTCCGCGGAAGATGAACAGGAATAGGGAGAACCAATGAGAGACTAGCTGGAGGTGTCTGGACGGGAAAATTTAACTCTCATTTCCCACCAGGAAGAGGAATTAACCAAAGGCTCAGCGTGCCATGCCGGAACCAGATTAGGGCCTGAAGCAATCCTGCGGTGTTGCGGCCAGCTCACAAGAAAGCGAGTTGAAGAAAGGAGCTCAGGGGCACTGTAATTCACAAACCTGCAGAGTTATAAATGACAGCTATCATCCAAAAATATACTGAAGTAAGGCTGCCAAGAGGACTTGAAAGCCGGGCAGAATTGCAGGAAACCGATTTCAGGAGGTAGACTGGAATTGCATTTAAAGCATAGGAAAAGAGGCAGAAGGTCGACAATGATGCACTTGGCCAAAAAGGGCGTATGCGTTTTTTCCTGAATATATTCAGGAAAAAACGCATACGCCCTTTTTGGCCAACCAAGCAAGCTTGCAAAGGAAATCTGCACTACAATGAAGTCTCACTTCCCCCCCGTCAAAAGGGCCATCTGAAAAAAGTGTAAAATCCAGAAAGGCAGGACAGGCCATGGAGAACTGGGAGCCTTGTTATGCTGATGGGCGGGATGTAAATTGCCAACAGCCACTCGGGAGAAGTGTATGGTGTTTCCTGAAACATCTAAAAAACAAAGCAACAGAGCCTAGGGCACTTCCACTTATGGTCCTGCAGCTTCGGGAAATTAAAATCAAAAAGACACAGCCACCCCAAAGTTTGGGATGGCTCTGTTTACAAGAAACTCGTTTACGGTACAAGTTCAATATCGCATAAAGCGAAAAATGGATAAAGAAGTTGTGGTACTTACGTACAATGCAATATCACTCAGCAATGACATCTATGTCATCAGGCCCATAGCAGCATAATGAGTGGATTCAGGTATGATGATTCTAACTGAAATAAGTCACACAGAAAAAGAAACATCATAAGATATCACTAATACACGGAATGTAAACTTGGCTACACAGGAACTGAATTTCAAAACAGAACATGGTCCCAAATTTAGAAAATCAACTTATGCTTGCTTAAGGGGAAAGGTGAGTTGGGGTGCTGCATAAAACCAGAGATTGAAATGAGCACAGATAAAGTTCCTTAAGCCAAATATGTAATAGACAAGAGCTACTCCTTGCTCAACGAAATGGACTCAAAACCCCATATTAAACGCCTAATAATGTACCTGACTAGTAAGTATCTTAAAACCTATGGATTGCTATGTCTCTGAAAGTGAATCAATCGTGAGTACAGGGGCAAAAACGCAGCAGTGATAGGATTGGAGAGTTTTGGTGAGCAAATGAAGACCCTTTGAAGTCATATTGCATGGTACCCATTCCACGGGTCTCAACTCTCCAGGTTTAAGGGATTCTTCCTTCAGCTAAAACATGCATGTGGAACCCAGAGTATGATCAACCGTGTGATCGGGAGACGTGTTGAAATATGTCTCAGTTCTCGTCCCCTGGTACTCGGGTGCAACATTCCAGATGCTTTACTAACACTCTCCCGACTTGGAGAGTCAGTGCCTTTAACCTCCTGTTTGGCCCAGTTTGCAAATTCCGCGGAAGATGAACAGGAATAGGGAGAACCAATGAGAGACTAGCTGGAGGTGTCTGGACGGGAAAATTTAACTCTCATTTCCCACCAGGAAGAGGAATTAACCAAAGGCTCAGCGTGCCATGCCGGAACCAGATTAGGGCCTGAAGCAATCTTGCGGTGTTGCGGCCAGCTCACAAGAAAGCGAGTTGAAGAAAGGAGCTCAGGGGCACTGTAATTCACAAACCTGCAGAGTTATAAATGACAGCTATCATCCAAAAATATACTGAAGTAAGGCTGCCAAGAGGACTTGAAAGCCGGGCAGAATTGCAGGAAACCGATTTCAGGAGGTAGACTGGAATTGCATTTAAAGCATAGGAAAAGAGGCAGAAGGTCGACAATGATGCACTTGGCCAAAAAGGGCGTATGCGTTTTTTCCTGAATATATTCAGGAAAAAACGCATACGCCCTTTTTGGCCAACCAAGCAAGCTTGCAAAGGAAATCTGCACTACAATGAAGTCTCACTTCCCCCCCGTCAAAAGGGCCATCTGAAAAAAGTGTAAAATCCAGAAAGGCAGGACAGGCCATGGAGAACTGGGAGCCTTGTTATGCTGATGGGCGGGATGTAAATTGCCAACAGCCACTCGGGAGAAGTGTATGGTGTTTCCTGAAACATCTAAAAAACAAAGCAACAGAGCCTAGGGCACTTCCACTTATGGTCCTGCAGCTTCGGGAAATTAAAATCAAAAAGACACAGGCACCCCAAAGTTTGGGATGGCTCTGTTTACAAGAAACTCGTTTACGGTACAAGTTCAATATCGCATAAAGCGAAAAATGGATAAAGAAGTTGTGGTACTTACGTACAATGCAATATCACTCAGCAATGACATCTATGTCATCAGGCCCATAGCAGCATAATGAGTGGATTCAGGTATGATGATTCTAACTGAAATAAGTCACACAGAAAAAGAAACATCATAAGATATCACTAATACACGGAATGTAAACTTGGCTACACAGGAACTGAATTTCAAAACAGAACATGGTCCCAAATTTAGAAAATCAACTTATGCTTGCTTAAGGGGAAAGGTGAGTTGGGGTGCTGCATAAAACCAGAGATTGAAATGAGCACAGATAAAGTTCCTTAAGCCAAATATGTAATAGACAAGAGCTACTCCTTGCTCAACGAAATGGACTCAAAACCCCATATTAAACGCCTAATAATGTACCTGACTAGTAAGTATCTTAAAACCTATGGATTGCTATGTCTCTGAAAGTGAATCAATCGTGAGTACAGGGGCAAAAACGCAGCAGTGATAGGATTGGAGAGTTTTGGTGAGCAAATGAAGACCCTTTGAAGTCATATTGCATGGTACCCATTCCACGGGTCTCAACTCTCCAGGTTTAAGGGATTCTTCCTTCAGCTAAAACATGCATGTGGAACCCAGAGTATGATCAACCGTGTGATCGGGAGACGTGTTGAAATATGTCTCAGTTCTCGTCCCCTGGTACTCGGGTGCAACATTCCAGATGCTTTACTAACACTCTCCCGACTTGGAGAGTCAGTGCCTTTAACCTCCTGTTTGGCCCAGTTTGCAAATTCCGCGGAAGATGAACAGGAATAGGGAGAACCAATGAGAGACTAGCTGGAGGTGTCTGGACGGGAAAATTTAACTCTCATTTCCCACCAGGAAGAGGAATTAACCAAAGGCTCAGCGTGCCATGCCGGAACCAGATTAGGGCCTGAAGCAATCCTGCGGTGTTGCGGCCAGCTCACAAGAAAGCGAGTTGAAGAAAGGAGCTCAGGGGCACTGTAATTCACAAACCTGCAGAGTTATAAATGACAGCTATCATCCAAAAATATACTGAAGTAAGGCTGCCAAGAGGACTTGAAAGCCGGGCAGAATTGCAGGAAACCGATTTCAGGAGGTAGACTGGAATTGCATTTAAAGCATAGGAAAAGAGGCAGAAGGTCGACAATGATGCACTTGGCCAAAAAGGGCGTATGCGTTTTTTCCTGAATATATTCAGGAAAAAACGCATACGCCCTTTTTGGCCAACCAAGCAAGCTTGCAAAGGAAATCTGCACTACAATGAAGTCTCACTTCCCCCCGTCAAAAGGGCCATCTGAAAAAAGTGTAAAATCCAGAAAGGCAGGACAGGCCATGGAGAACTGGGAGCCTTGTTATGCTGATGGGCGGGATGTAAATTGCCAACAGCCACTCGGGAGAAGTGTATGGTGTTTCCTGAAACATCTAAAAAACAAAGCAACAGAGCCTAGGGCACTTCCACTTATGGTCCTGCAGCTTCGGGAAATTAAAATCAAAAAGACACAGCCACCCCAAAGTTTGGGATGGCTCTGTTTACAAGAAACTCGTTTACGGTACAAGTTCAATATTGCATAAAGCGAAAAATGGATAAAGAAGTTGTGGTACTTACGTACAATGCAATATCACTCAGCAATGACATCTATGTCATCAGGCCCATAGCAGCATAATGAGTGGATTCAGGTATGATGATTCTAACTGAAATAAGTCACACAGAAAAAGAAACATCATAAGATATCACTAATACACGGAATGTAAACTTGGCTACACAGGAACTGAATTTCAAAACAGAACATGGTCCCAAATTTAGAAAATCAACTTATGCTTGCTTAAGGGGAAAGGTGAGTTGGGGTGCTGCATAAAACCAGAGATTGAAATGAGCACAGATAAAGTTCCTTAAGCCAAATATGTAATAGACAAGAGCTACTCCTTGCTCAACGAAATGGACTCAAAACCCCATATTAAACGCCTAATAATGTACCTGACTAGTAAGTATCTTAAAACCTATGGATTGCTATGTCTCTGAAAGTGAATCAATCGTGAGTACAGGGGCAAAAACGCAGCAGTGATAGGATTGGAGAGTTTTGGTGAGCAAATGAAGACCCTTTGAAGTCATATTGCATGGTACCCATTCCACGGGTCTCAACTCTCCAGGTTTAAGGGATTCTTCCTTCAGCTAAAACATGCATGTGGAACCCAGAGTATGATCAACCGTGTGATCGGGAGACGTGTTGAAATATGTCTCAGTTCTCGTCCCCTGGTACTCGGGTGCAACATTCCAGATGCTTTACTAACACTCTCCCAACTTGGAGAGTCAGTGCCTTTAACCTCCTGTTTGGCCCAGTTTGCAAATTCCACGGAAGATGAACAGGAATAGGGAGAACCAATGAGAGACTAGCTGGAGGTGTCTGGACGGGAAAATTTAACTCTCATTTCCCACCAGGAAGAGGAATTAACCAAAGGCTCAGCGTGCCATGCCGGAACCAGATTAGGGCCTGAAGCAATCCTGCGGTGTTGCGGCCAGCTCACAAGAAAGCGAGTTGAAGAAAGGAGCTCAGGGGCACTGTAATTCACAAACCTGCAGAGTTATAAATGACAGCTATCATCCAAAAATATACTGAAGTAAGGCTGCCAAGAGGACTTGAAAGCCGGGCAGAATTGCAGGAAACCGATTTCAGGAGGTAGACTGGAATTGCATTTAAGGCATAGGAAAAGAGGCAGAAGGTCGACAATGATGCACTTGGCCAAAAAGGGCGTATGCGTTTTTTCCTGAATATATTCAGGAAAAAACGCATACGCCCTTTTTGGCCAACCAAGCAAGCTTGCAAAGGAAATCTGCACTACAATGAAGTCTCACTTCCCCCCCGTCAAAAGGGCCATCTGAAAAAAGTGTAAAATCCAGAAAGGCAGGACAGGCCATGGAGAACTGGGAGCCTTGTTATGCTGATGGGCGGGATGTAAATTGCCAACAGCCACTCGGGAGAAGTGTATGGTGTTTCCTGAAACATCTAAACAACAAAGCAACAGAGCCTAGGGCACTTCCACTTATGGTCCTATAGCTTAGGGAAATTAAAATCAAAAAGACACAGCCACCCCAAAGTTTGGGATGGCTCTGTTTACAAGAAACTCGTTTACGGTACAAGTTCAATATCGCATAAAGCGAAAAATGGATAAAGAAGTTGTGGTACTTACGTACAATGCAATATCACTCAGCAATGACATCTATGTCATCAGGCCCATAGCAGCATAATGAGTGGATTCAGGTATGATGATTCTAACTGAAATAAGTCACACAGAAAAAGAAACATCATAAGATATCACTAATACACGGAATGTAAACTTGGCTACACAGGAACTGAATTTCAAAACAGAACATGGTCCCAAATTTAGAAAATCAACTTATGCTTGCTTAAGGGGAAAGGTGAGTTGGGGTGCTGCATAAAACCAGAGATTGAAATGAGCACAGATAAAGTTCCTTAAGCCAAATATGTAATAGACAAGAGCTACTCCTTGCTCAACGAAATGGACTCAAAACCCCATATTAAATGCCTAATAATGTACCTGACTAGTAAGTATCTTAAAACCTATGGATTGCTATGTCTCTGAAAGTGAATCAATCGTGAGTACAGGGGCAAAAACGCAGCAGTGATAGGATTGGAGAGTTTTGGTGAGCAAATGAAGACCCTTTGAAGTCATATTGCATGGTACCCATTCCACGGGTCTCAACTCTCCAGGTTTAAGGGATTCTTCCTTCAGCTAAAACATGCATGTGGAACCCAGAGTATGATCAACCGTGTGATCGGGAGACGTGTTGAAATATGTCTCAGTTCTCGTCCCCTGGTACTCGGGTGCAACATTCCAGATGCTTTACTAACACTCTCCGGAGTTGGAGAGTCAGTGCCTTTAACCTCCTGTTTGGCCCAGTTTGCAAATTCCGCGGAAGATGAACAGGAATAGGGAGAACCAATGAGAGACTAGCTGGAGGTGTCTGGACGGGAAAATTTAACTCTCATTTCCCACCAGGAAGAGGAATTAACCAAAGGCTCAGCGTGCCATGCCGGAACCAGATTAGGGCCTGAAGCAATCCTGCGGTGTTGCGGCCAGCTCACAAGAAAGCGAGTTGAAGAAAGGAGCTCAGGGGCACTGTAATTCACAAACCTGCAGAGTTATAAATGACAGCTATCATCCAAAAATATACTGAAGTAAGGCTGCCAAGAGGACTTGAAAGCCGGGCAGAATTGCAGGAAACCGATTTCAGGAGGTAGACTGGAATTGCATTTAAGGCATAGGAAAAGAGGCAGAAGGTCGACAATGATGCACTTGGCCAAAAAGGGCGTATGCGTTTTTTCCTGAATATATTCAGGAAAAAACGCATACGCCCTTTTTGGCCAACCAAGCAAGCTTGCAAAGGAAATCTGCACTACAATGAAGTCTCACTTCCCCCCGGTCAAAAGGGCCATCTGAAAAAAGTGTAAAATCCAGAAAGGCAGGACAGGCCATTGAGAACTGGGAGCCTTGTTATGCTGATGGGCGGGATGTAAATTGCCAACAGCCACTCGGGAGAAGTGTATGGTGTTTCCTGAAACATCTAAAAAACAAAGCAACAGAGCCTAGGGCACTTCCACTTATGGTCCTGCAGCTTCGGGAAATTAAAATCAAAAAGACACAGCCACCCCAAAGTTTGGGATGGCTCTGTTTACAAGAAACTCGTTTACGGTACAAGTTCAATATCGCATAAAGCGAAAAATGGATAAAGAAGTTGTGGTACTTACGTACAATGCAATATCACTCAGCAATGACATCTATGTCATCAGGCCCATAGCAGCATAATGAGTGGATTCAGGTATGATGATTCTAACTGAAATAAGTCACACAGAAAAAGAAACATCATAAGATATCACTAATACACGGAATGTAAACTTGGCTACACAGGAACTGAATTTCAAAACAGAACATGGTCCCAAATTTAGAAAACCAACTTATGCTTGCTTAAGGGGAAAGGTGAGTTGGGGTGCTGCATAAAACCAGAGATTGAAATGAGCACAGATAAAGTTCCTTAAGCCAAATATGTAATAGACAAGAGCTACTCCTTGCTCAACGAAATGGACTCAAAACCCCATATTAAACGCCTAATAATGTACCTGACTAGTAAGTATCTTAAAACCTATGGATTGCTATGTCTCTGAAAGTGAATCAATCGTGAGTACAGGGGCAAAAACGCAGCAGTGATAGGATTGGAGAGTTTTGGTGAGCAAATGAAGACCCTTTGAAGTCATATTGCATGGTACCCATTCCACGGGTCTCAACTCTCCAGGTTTAAGGGATTCTTCCTTCAGCTAAA